>NW_015386171.1:246873-263838 GCF_001527695.2 Protobothrops mucrosquamatus | reverse complement strand
GGATTTACTTTATGCCTTGCCAATAAACCGAGAGCTGACTGTCACTCGACTCGTGTCTTACTGCCTGCGCGATCTAACATCTCTGTTCTATGAGCTGCCAGTTTGCTTCCAGAATCAATTCAAGGTCCTTTAAAGCCCTTCATGGCATGGAATTTGGCTATTGGGTAATTCAGGCTCTCCCCGATTGCATCAGCCTGCTCAATTAGATCTGGCAGAGAGGACATGCTGTAGATACCGTAAGCTAGGAATCAACATTTGGTGGGTCCCTGGAGATGTGCCTTCTCCACTGTGACACTAACCTTATGGAACATACTTCCCCCAAAATTAAATTAGTTTTATCCCTTTTGACATCCTGGAATTTCCCTAAGGCCTCTCATTTAACCAAGCCTGGGGCTCCCAAGGAATTGGAGATATACTTAAATGGCTCCATTGTTAGGTACCCATTCTTATCCTTCTTTTGCCTAGGATTTGTATATTTATTTTTATAATATTTATATTTTAATCTGGATTTTATATTTTTATATTTTTTGTTGTTGTTTGATTGTTGCATGCTGCCCAGAATCTTGTTTTGTGAGGTGGATGGCTATCCAAATTTGTTAAATAAATAAGCTGTTCTTACATTTCTTCATCAAAGTTAGCTTCATAATTTTCTACAGTCTGTTATCTGTCTGTATGTATCTCTGTATTGATTTCCAAGCTTGATGTAACATGTTTATAGTTTCTGATGTTGATAATCTTAGTTTTAAGAGGTTTGAGGCCAAAGATTTAGCTATTTATTGCATTTTGCTGAAAAGTAACAATCCCTAGAATAAGAAGATTTTGGGATGCAGTAAGAGACATTCAAACCTGAGATTTTTTTAAAAAAACTGTCTTTTAAATATACAGCATGCAGTGTATTTAAAGTCATACATGAGGGACATCAAAAGGACCTGGGGGATATTGAAAGGAGGAAAATGTCCTTCTAAGATGAAAGAAATTGAAAACCGACACTAACTCCTTGCATAGCCACTCATCCTAGAATAAGAATAATGTTTATTTATTGGTACATTGAGCTATTCCATTCAAAGTCGAGGAACATGGTGGATGGGACTGACATTGAAATTAATGTAGCCTGACAACTGAAATCTATAATATTGATAAAATGGATGTAAACTTGCAACTTATTGAAATAAATGGATTGCATTAGGAATTTTTGACAGCTGATTCAGAGAGAGATGACCAAAGAGACTGCAAAAACAACTGATTTCATTAGCAAGGACATTATGCTTTTAATTTATTACTTGATCTTTTACTCTGGATAGAGACCAAGTTCATTTTAATCAAACATTCATATTATTAAAGATGCTCTTATGGTTATTTCCCCCCAAATATAGCCTAGTATTAGAGTTAAAATGGAGAGGAAAATACGAGTTCAGAAAAAAATAAATTTAGGGGTATTTTTATGGCTTTAAGCAGGTTAATGTGAAATATATTTCATCTTGTTTAGTTCTGTACTGGTGATATCTTGAAGATACATCATTATAAAGTAACCTGATAGTGTGTCAGTGGGTAATGCAATGCCAAGGAGTCATAAGAAGTTGCAGGAAAAGCTTCTGTAAGTCTGCTGTAAGTGAGAAAATGTTGCTGGTCAAGATATTCCATTTCTAACAGGAATCACACCCCTGTGGCAAATTTCTCAACCCTCAACTGTATTATTTAATTAAACCTGAAACACAGATGTAGAAGGCAAGAGCCAGTGGAGGCATGACATGTCTTAAAAATTCCCAATACATTTTTCATATAATATTCTTTAGGGGGAAACTTAAAATTAAGTCTGAATGGTAATGTCTATCTCCCACTTTTGTCACTGATTTACAGATGGCGGAGATGAAGGGAAAAACATTTTCACAGGAGTGGATGTGGCTGAAATTAGGAGATGGTGAAATTTTGGGCTGGGATTTGTGCCCCTGTAATCATTCCAGGAGCCATTTTGTGATGTAGAAGGCCTTTTTTTTGGGGGGGGGAGAAATAGGTGGAGGCACATTTGGGCAAATTGCATTTCTGGGATAGGAGGGGAGGAATGGGGAGGGGTTGGACTAAACATGTTAGATGAACCAAAAATAACTTTTGCCTTATTTTATTTTTACATGCTTTATTATTTTATCTACATTATTGAATTTTATAGAATATGGAATATATTGTAATGTCTGGCTTCTGGAAATACTTCACACTGAAGCATTATATACATACAATATTTCAAGCAAAGAGACAAATCGTATTTCTGATTTCCTCTCTCATCCTAAGCATATTTTCTCCTTAAGTAAGTCCTATTGATTTTGATGAAGTTTCAGAATACAGTGAATATACCTAGAACGTCAGGTATATTTAATTATTTAATTCCAAGCCTGTAATATAGAGACTATATGGAAGTGAAAAATGGCTTCTTTTCAAGTAATTCCTTTCTGGCCACTTTCCCCCTCCTGTAGTTGTCAGAGCTCTGTTGTGATTGAAATATGCAGATATCATTTTATCTGAATTTTATCATTTGTTCACTTGTCCAGTATTGAAGTCATCATCTTTCCAGAAAACCTGTGCAGAATGATAAATGTATTTAGCACACTATTAAAGCAAGGGATTGAGTATATTTTCATGAGACTTGGACAGAATGACTAGAATTACCAAAACTTTTGAATATTCCAAAAATAGTACACTTTGGAGTGATATCTGTATCTCTATTTCTAATTCTGAAAGTACAAGTCTGTGTTCTCTCTCCCTTCCTCTCTCTCTCTCTCCCTTCCTCTCATTCTCACGTGTGTATATGCACATGTGCATACATACACACTCAAGTCTCTGTAAATCACAGCATCTGTTTGATTTAGTGTGATTGACTCCGACTGGTACTTGGATAGAATCCACCTGGCAACTGCAGGATTGTAGAATAGACTGGGACAGCCGAAAAGAAGACACTGTCAAACCAGTTCTATAGCTTGGGAAAACTGCAAGACGTGTCCATTTTGTCCCCTGGCCATGTTTGAGTCCCCAGTGTAGGGGTACCTGTATTTTGGTTTGTTAGGTGCCAAGGTATTGTATTATGATTATTTTTTAACTTAGTATACATTTGCATTTTGAGATTTTAGTCTATATTTTGTGTGAATTGTTAAGAGATGTAAACAGGGTTATGTGTTTAAAATGGGCAGCCATTTAAATTTTATAAATAAACAAACAAACAAATAAATAGTGAGTGAGATCGATTGGAACCAAGGGCATTTGGTCCTATGATAACACTTTCACTCTAAAGCCAAATTAAACCAGATTCTATGTCTCAATGAGAGTTGAAGGTAGCACTTATATTCCAGATTCCATATTTTTTTAATAGACTTTCTGTGACTTTTATAATCCTTATGCAGTAAATTGTTTTTGGTAGGAAACATTGAAAACAAGGCCACCCTCAGTCATGGAAACTCACTGACTGATTTGGGCCCAACTGCTTACTTCTCAGTCCAACCTATCCCCCAAGCATAGTTGAGGGGAAAAATAGAGTTTGTGGAACCCTGGGAATTACTGGAAGCAGAGGAAAATATAAATCAAACGAATTTGCTAAATTTATTATGCTCAAATTGTTATATTGTATAGTACTCAACTTGGTCTCTTTTTGCCAATAGAAGTCCCATCTGTGGACAGAGAGGAAGGCAACTTCCCCTTTCCATTGTAATTCTTACCCTTCTCCAGAAAGTTTACTGCTAGGAGAAGAACAGGGCAGTAGAGAAAAGAAGGAAGAAAATCAACCCTTCTCCAGTCCATCAATAAATGTCTCCTACTGGAAAAGAGGACTAATGAAATATATTTTGCTCATAGGATAATAAACATTATTCAAAACAAAAATATATTAGAAATGTGAATTAGAAAAGAAAAAAGCTGCTTTGTTTATCCTAGTTATTACATACCTTCACATTCCCAAATAGCTTCAGTGCAGAACATTTTCCATTATCAGGATCCTAGCCTAAGAGTGTGACATGGTATTCATCAGTAGCTATTGAGTGTGCCAGTGCCATCCCTCTCCTGAGTGCAAACTGATACCATTTCTTGTAACACCCAGCCACAATCTGAGCTTCAAGTATGTTATCAAGACATGCACTGGACAGAAACCCATCCAGTGATCAGATGCATTGACCTCATTATGCTAGCTAATTCTCCAGCTAATTTTGAAGATGGAGAAAGTGATTGGTTCTAGGAAGTATCTGAGCACTTTATGTTAAAGACAAAAAAAATCCCTAGATGGGTTAATCTAAAACTTATCTCTCCTGGCCTGTAGAACAGCATTCCTCTCAAGATCCAGATGATTCCAACTCTGCTGGTCTTTAGAAATGCCCTGAAGACTTGGTTCTTTCTTTTGCAGAATCCATCTTGGATGTTTCCTTGGCCAAGATGTTATGTGAGCAATCACTTTATGTGACATGAATTTTGTGACCCATGGAGGTGATACCAGCAAAGAAATTTACAGTTCTTTACAATACAGGTAGTCCTCAACTTACAACCACAACTGGGATCAGAATTTCTGTGCCTAAGCAAAACGCTGGTTAAATGAGTCAGAACTGATTTTAAGACCTATTATTTTTCATGGATGTTAAGTGAATCACTGCAAGTAGGTGAATAACATGGTCAGTAAGTGAATCCAGCTTCCCACATGGACTTCACTTGTCGAAAGCTGTCGGAATCAAGTTCTAGGACATTATTTGAAGGGATTAAAAATCAAGACTATTAAAAAACAATAAAAAAGAAGGAATATAAGGTTGGTTTGGTTGATGAGGTTTAAAATAAATATATTGTCATTATTTGGTAACACTTAATGGGTTTTTGATGACCAGGATTGAATGACAAAGCTTTAATAATTTATTTATAGATAAGATATGGGAAGTAGAGACTGTTTGATGTATTTTAAGAGAAGGTGATAAGTTACTAAATGTTTATACTCGAAGAAGGAAGCCATTTTTATATTTCTTTTTCATTCATATATTCTATAATTGTGCTCTAGAGACCTGGTCATGTTTTGTCTAGGAATGTGGGAATCAGTATAATTTGGGTCCATTATATTGCTTATCTTAATATGTATGTGTGTGGGGGGGCAGCTATTAAGATTAAGGAAAGATATCTGCAATTTAAGCCATACTTAAGGAGGGGCAAGAACATTCATAAGGAATAACACAAGCTGAAAATGACTGTTGACATGATTGGATTCCACTGAAATCAGAGGAAGTGATACATGAGATGGCTTCTAACAGGAAATGGAATAGACTAAAGAAATAAACATGAAAAAGCTTAGTTCTGATTCTTTTTCTACTATACTATTTTAAAAGTTAATTCTGCCTTGCTTTCATATATTTTATTACAGGTACTAGCATAGGAAAATCTCAAAATCTTAACTTGTTTTTATTTTTAGAACTCTCTTAAATAAGTAAAGCAACTGAATCAAATTGAAAGGGAGAATATCTATGAGATAAGCTCTAGGGCTCAATATGATGATTCCCAAGAACTGTGAAAATATTCCCCTGGAATTGATATGTGCCTACAGTCAAAGTGCTTGGGAGTAGAAGAACAAGCTAGGGACTCCAATTAGGCGCTCCTATTGCCTTTAAAATTACATGGAGACAAATTAATTGTTTGCTATCATTTTAATTTGATTTGATTATTATATCCTTAGCGTTTTCTGACATTTGCCCCTGTCCCATTTCCATAGGTTTATTTTATGTGCAGACATTTTCTTCATGCAGTCAAAACCTATGGTTTCTCAAGATGTTGTACATTATACTGTAATTAAAGAAGAGCTTATATGTAGTCAATTTCTTTCAGCTATTTGTTTTCAGAAACTCTATAGCCAAATGAGGATGAGGATGAAGCCACAGCGTGCCTCCTTTCTTTCACATATTCATCATCCAGAGTTGAAAATCCATAAATGGAAGGGCTCTTTTATTTTGTGGAAGGCAGCCAGATACAAATGTTATTCCACTCCAGACAGAAGTGCACAAAGCAACTTGGGCTAATTTTGCAATATCTTTGGAGTCCCAAAATCAAAGGGGAAGTGGGAACTGGTAGTAAACACCTCCTGCTACTGACATTTATAGGGTTGTCTAGACTAGAGTGTTCTGCTATGTGCAACTCTGGAGCCAGCCCATGGTTTCTGCAGTGTGAGAAGGAGCTGCTGTGTGCATACTCAGACTCCATTAATAAACCAGTTACTTCCTCCTAAGCTATAAATAAGCTCCGGAAGGTATTTCTGATTTTATTCAAATAATGTCAGTACATGGAAAGATTTTTTTTTTAAAAAAATTGCAGGATTATAATGGATTCAGCTAAAA
Source organism: Protobothrops mucrosquamatus (assembly GCF_001527695.2). NCBI lineage: Eukaryota > Metazoa > Chordata > Lepidosauria > Squamata > Viperidae > Protobothrops > Protobothrops mucrosquamatus. Next base: position 257,506 of record NW_015386171.1, on the reverse strand, counting down.
GAATCTAATTATTGTGGCGTTGTATTGGAAAATATCCACTTTGGCGCATTCCCTAGCTTAAGTATGCATATGCTTCCTGTTGTCATTTTATGTCACAACTTCACCATCTAGTCAATGTTTTGTACATGACATACTGCTCAGTTCTTATGATTAGACTCAAGAGACTTAAAGTGAAATGAAAACTAATATTATCTTGGTGGATTCTTTTTAAAAAAACATTCCAGTCGGGAGCAATAATTCTTACAGCATGGGATCTCTATATTAAATACTATGTCAGCTGAAATTACTTCTGAGATTGGTAATTGACTATGTAATGTCACTAGTAAAAGAAGATTTCAGTCTGCCGTACAGTATCCACTTAGAATTACAGCTCTGAATTCTTTTCAAAGTTTATTCCCTGTGAAAACCATTTGTATAAAACCATTGTTCCTGAATATTGGGGAAGAAAAATGAATATGGTACATTTTGGCATGGATTTTTCTGCTGTAGGTTTGTGGGGTTGCATTTCACAAGATACTATAGAGTTTTCAAAATGAAAAGCTGTAATAAGATTTGAATTTGAGATACAGTGCAAGATCAGATTTAAATTACTCAACAAGATAATAAGTTACTAGTTCACTCATTGCCTTCCCAATGGCATAATGTATGGTATTGGATTGAAAGAAACAACATGTGGGTGGTAGAACATATCAGTAGTAAGATGGGGAATAGTTCTAATTTGTGTTAGTGTTAAACGTAGTATTAAAGATCTTTGTGCTTTGTACTTACTCCATAGATTTTTTTTCTAGAAGGTAAAGGGAAGAAGCCAGAAGCCAGGGTCCATTCTTATGTCATAATCTACTTTCGGAGATAATTGCATGATTTACAGAAAAAAAATGTCTACTTTACTATAAATCCCATTGAATTCAATATATCATTTCAATCAGTCTACAAATGCCCCTTAAAGAATGTGTAGACACCTAGGGATGATGGAGTTCCAGTTGCTTATTAGTGCTGTGATGAAACAAACAAGTCAAATCATGCAGTGAAACATATACAAGCTCAAAGGATGAATATGCAGCAACAACACTGACATTAACTGATCTCTTCCTTGAGCCAATTGCTCCTTGAATTATTTTAACAATAGCATTCTTGTGCTACAATGTGATTTTCTTTAATTCTTCCCAAGTAAAAAATTCTTCTTCAATTCTCCCCAAGTAAAAAATAGGCATCAGAGAACTGTCCCTTTAACATCATATGTTTATCAGTGAAGTTTCATTTTCTTACATAATTTTTATGAACTTGGGTCTTGCCCAAGTAGCAATTGCTTAAACATTCCACATGAAATGGTTAATCTGTAATAATAGTTTCCTAGCTATATCTTCCAGACACAAATGATCCATCTTATCTGTCCCTCTGTGGGAATGTCTTTTCTCTTCCATTCTCAGGATATTAGTCAAAAACTTTTGCTGTTGTATTTTCTCCAAGTTGGTAATACCACACTTGGAATAAAATGAGATACATCTTACATTTCTTGGCTTTTAACACAGACTTAACCTAAATTGTGGACTTTAAGATACACATTACATAATGTATCTTACTTGGACTATATTCCCTAGTGAAAGAAATAAGAAAGCTCTACTTAACTTCATTCATTCTCCATTTATTTCTACCCAGAATATAATCTTAATTGTATTTTATGTTATTAAACTTGTAAGATATTTCAGTAATCTAGGTCACTTTGACAGAGAGCTGATCATGATCTGATTAATCATCATAAATTATATGTGGCATAAAGAAAACAATATCAAAATGAAATATATCTTAACAAAAAATATCTTTCCTTAATAGAGCAAATACATGGACTCCTTTCTTTTAATTTTAGACAGATGTTAGAACAGCTTAAATAAGTATAATGAAAAAACAACAACTGATTATGCTCTACCCAAAGAGAAATGCCTATTTTATATTTGTTTAGAGGAACACTTCCCTTAGCCATCCAGAAAGGGATAATAGCTTCTTATCCATCTTTATTTAGGGCACGTTTTATTTTATACTTACTCATATAACAAACTTCTTTTGCTATGTCTCTATGATGTTGCCTTTTTCTTGTGCACCACTCATATGTTTTCCCCAGGAAGCCAACAATAACCTGTGATACATTTAAAGTGTGTGTATGCCTTTTTATGCGCAGCTCTCCATATGTATCTCTCACACTTTTCCTCCGTACATTTTTCACACTTTGCCCATAGCAGCTTCTCCCCTTGGCAAACAGCAACAAATGCAAGCATATATTTAACAAAGCAGCTGCTTTGCCCTTTGGATTTCTAACTACGTGTCAAGGTACAAAATTTGTATCATTTACTGTGCAACTGAATCATTCTACATTTTTTTTAAAAAATGTAGGGACAAATAAATGCCTAAAAATGTGCTCAAGTTTCAAAAATATATATATACTTTGAATTGCATCTGGAAGCATATTGGGAGCTCATGATGTAGTGGTATTAACTAGCTTTACATAGGCACACTCATAATTACTCATTATGCTGCATTCTGGACCAGTTGGGGAAAGAAAGAACATTGTATAGGTAGTCCTTGACTTACAACAGTTCATTTAGTGACCATTCAAAGTTGCAACAGCGCTGACACAAGTGACTTATGATCATTTTTCACACTTACAACCATTGCAGCATCCCCACGGTCGCATGATCAAAATTCAGATGCTTGGCAACTGACTTGTATTTATGATGGTTGCAGTGCCTTGGAGTCATGTGATCACCTTTTGCAACCTTCTGACAAGCAAAGTCAATGGGGAAGCCAGATTCACTTAACAGTCTTACTAATTGAACAACTGCAGTGATTCACTTAACAACAGTGGCAAGAAAGGTCATAAAATGTGGCAAAACTCACTTAACAACTGTCTTGCTTAGCAACAGAAATTTTGGGTTCAATTGTGGTCGTAAATTGAGAACTACCTGTATTCATTTGCATTGCTCCTAGAATAGAAAGAGACCTATCAGGGTTTGGTAATAATAACTTTAAAAAAAAAAGTTGAATGTAGAAGTCTTATTTTGGAAAATGTAACATTTAATTATTATTTGGAATTAGCTCTATTCCAAGAAATAACAGACAGGAACATTCCCCACATCCATTCCAAAAAGTTTACCAAGCTTTAATTTTTAATGTGACCAGAGAGGGAAACCATTTGGTGATAGGCATTACACCAACCATATTCAATTACCAGAATCTATTCTTAATTAAACTTAAATTGAATGATATTTAGTTTTTGCCTTGGTCCTGCCCACAATTTTGTCCAGCATGTGTGCTCCAGAGTGTGGACCTCAGAATGCCACTCAAAGATCCAGAGGGTTTTCTCCAGCTCCAGAAAGATCACATAACTTTATTTTGTAGTGTATATTTTCAGATAGAGAAGACATAGACCACCTAAGGCAACGTAAGAAACTCTCTTTGTTATAACATGTGAAAGGGCCTTCAGCTTATGATATTTGTGCTCTTAAACATTACACCAGGAAATATCTGGCAGGAACGACAACTGTATTGACCTGGTGTTCATCTCATTCTCTTCCTAGGAGATCCAAAACACTGCTATTTTTCAGAGCAAAATCCAAGTCTTATTTCTTACTTTGTATAGATATGCTATTCATCAATGAAAGTCCATCATGTTTGTGCCTTTTAAAGGCAATTCAAGTAGCATAATTCCAGAAAAATCATTATTTTGTGGAATATATTTTGCTCCTCTGTGAATTTCAGTTAATTTGTGCCTTATAATTGGGAAAAGCTAAAACAATCTATCTTGTAAACTGCTTGCTCAGAAATCTTTGTTTAACTCGACTTCTAAGAACTTGAATTAGATCTGTTTGAAACAGAGAAGAAACTTTGCTATCCCTAGATGCATAACTCTGATTAATAAACAAGCTGCACAACCCTTTGGAAATAAGTTCACTTTATTAAAAAGAGTGAGTTATCTTATCTTATTCTTTATTCTGTAGAATCACTCATGTGTGACCCATTACCATCCCATTAATACAAAATAGAGCACAAGTACCAAAGAATTATTCCTACCATATTGTTCATCAAAGAGCACAAAAATAGATATATTGCCAATAAATCACAACTTAGAATTAAAATATGAAAATATACAAACATCCTTTTATACCTGTTTTCTTTTACTGCAATAAACCACCCTTATCTAAGAGCTTTTTAGTTATGCCCCCTCCCAGCATGCACATATACCCAAACATACCTATAATTATGCCATTCAACCCTATCAGCGCTTCATTATGCAACTCAATATTTCATTAGAATGTCTCAGAGGTAGTATATCATGTTACCTTTTAATGTATTCTAATATAAAGCAGAATAATTGGAAATTAACCCATACAAACGCAGGAGAACCTCAGACTGTGCAAATCTTCAGAGGGTTGCTTTGCTTCAATGAAGGTTTATCAAGCATCCCTTGAGACTCTTAAGACGATCTCTTTTTTTCTAAGAATGGAGCAGAGCAAAACTACATGGCTTTATGTTATGTTGTTTTCTAAGGTCTACCAGTCTTCTCCCACTGAGCTGATGCCTCACTGAGATAAGCTTCTCCCATCACATTGGTGAAAGTGCTGGGTAGTGCTAACAAATCCTGTGGGAATTTTTGTGGCATGCTCTCAAACCCCCAGAGTTAGAAACGCTTCAGTCAACAAATGAGGAAAAAGCTAAGTGCAAACTTCTCCACATCATCTCTGGCGTGTTGGGGTTCATGGCAAGGAAGATTGCCTCTTCACTTCAACAGTGAGAATCATATTGCTTCCAGGTCACAAATATCTTTATCAAAACAACTCTAACTCACTTTGCACAATACTACAAACATCTCCACAAGAGAAGTGGTGCACACTGAAATAGCTTTTACAGAAGCTTGTAAGCCCAAGATGTATTTTGTGATTAGAAAGATACTGTTTGCCTGAGAAAAGTTCCCCATTCATCCTTACCCTATGACCTTTTACGTAGCACTGCAGGAAGACTCTTAGCCTCAGAATAAATTTAGAAGTTCTTGTAAGTGAATGGGAGAAAGCATAAAAATACAGTTGCACAAGGGGTGGTCCCATTCCTCCATCTATGGATCTAAAAGTTTGATGGGAGACTTCCTGGAACAGGCCAGAATACTGTGTATGAGTACTTATATGTGTATCTCTCCATCTATCTATCCATCCATTTTGGAAGAAGCCTTTGACAAGCTACTTCCATATTAGCTTGCCATATGGCAATGAAAACTCAAAGCAATAAGTTCAGTTCAATTCATGTGAGTCTTTCATTTTTTTTATATATCCTCAAATAAACAAGAAAACAAAAAGATGTTAATGTAGAAGTACCTGGAGGTGCATCTGAACCACATACTAAATACATTTTCATTGGGTCAGTACAGACCAATGTGTAGTGATAATCCTCTTATAATGATACCTTACTTACTAAGCAATCATGAGTACACAGATCTATTCTGTTATCCCTTTTCATCACCTTTTGTCAGTCCTATGAAGAAGACTAGAATTCTTCATTGAAATAGGCTCTAGTAACAGAATCCTGAGTCTGAATGTGTGTTTTTTTCTCTGCTTTCTGACACCTTAGGGAGTCAGTGGGCACCCAGTCAAGTCTTTTCTTAATACTATCTCCCTTCCCAGGGCTTCAGGAATGCTTCTGTTCTTTTTGGTTACATAGCAATTTCTAAACATTTGCTTCAAAGTCATGTCCATGGCTCTCTATACCAATAGAAATCACATTTTCGCATGCATACACACATACCATTTTCTCCAGACCCGCACTTGACTCTAGTCATCTGCAATAACTAGAGGTTTTAAGTTCTACAGGGGTAGGGAGAAAATTCCCATTTACATCTAAAGTATAGCCAAAGGAGTTTAATAATTGTTGTTGCATCATCATTACCTTAACAACCTTTCTACTTATTGAAAGCTAACCCATTTTTTTTGCAAAAAAGAATGAGTTTTTTTATATACAGTATCTCAAACAAATGAAAGCAAAATAACAGTCAATTTAACAAAAAATAGATTAGAGTATATTGGGCATAGCAACCACAATTAGATTTAAACAAACTGTCTCAACCATTTGTTATGGGAATAACACAAGGGCACAATAAAATGGAGAAAAAAAAATAGTTGCATCCACCCATCACAGTCAATTAACATTCAAAATGATTGTGTGGCCTTGAAGATAAATATTTATTCAGGTTAATAGTGAAAACTCCAAATACCTTGGTTTCTGTCCCAGAATGGCAACCTCCTCATAGATTGCCCTTCTTCCCAAATTGTGACTTATCTTGGTTTTCTGAATCAGCTTGAACTATTCAGGCAAAATGCAATTCAATATTTATGAAATGAAAAAATACGAGGGAGATTATATTTTCTGAAAAACTTCTGAAAGCAAGACTTCACTGAGAAAACCTAGGGTTAAGAATCACTAGGCAAGAGAATCAACTGAAAAAAATGGAAACAATATTAATCATTTTTTTAAATCAGATTTGTGCTTCTGCCATAAAATTAGATTAGGCTGAAAAGGTTGTGTGGTATAGAACCAATACTGTATGGAGCAGTAGTTGAGGATTGGTCTAAGACTCATGTTTAAATTCACTCAGAGCAAGTAATTTTGGGGTACCTGTTACTCTCTCAGCCCAACCTCACCTACAGGATTTGGTGGAAAAACGAGTAACATTTCCTTGTTAACCTCCTGGCACTCAAGGACAACAGATTCGGCATAAATAAATATCATATAAAATGTTATCCATGGACTCTGTTTAGAAGATCTGTAGTAACAATATGAAGCAGTAAAAAAAAAGCAGTTTGTTTCCCATTCTGCCATTTATTTCCTTTTTCTGAGGAAAAATGTTTGACCAGAGCCATTGCTATGGTGAGAAATCAGGAGAACCAGTGATGATTTAGGAGGAATGGATAGCAAAAAGGGATAATATTGTTTAGTTTTCCTTATTATTTTTTTTAAAAGGAGTAAAATGTAGGCCTTGGTGGGTGGTTGCAATTTGCCCTAATGAAGCCCTTCATGCAGGAACAAGTCCCTGTTTACTTCCTTAAACTATTTGCCATTGATTTCTCCCCCCACATTCTACAAACCAAAAAAAAAAATGTCTGTGTACATGGCACTTGCTTGAAACCAATAAAACTCAAAGTCTGGAGACATATTAAATGTTAAAAATCTTGCTGAAAGAAAGACAGAAAAAAGAAAGTATTTTCAGAATGATCAATCTTGATAGGAGAGACAAGCTCAGGTCCATTTCTCAACTACTGAAATTGCTGGGACTCAAAAATGTTTCATATCAGATGGATCTGTTACTCATGAACAACTAGGCCATCTGTTTAAAATGTAATCAGATGCAGATATTATTAAAATAGGAACAAGAAAGAAAGGGTGTAAGGAAAGCTACACAGGTCTGTGTAGAGCAAATAGTTTTCATGTGCAAAAAGAGAAGTCTGCCAGTTTGGAAAAGAGACTCCTCTTCCCCAATCTGAGCATAGAGGCTCATGGTAATAGGAAGAAAACCTGACTAGTACCACCAATAAAGGTGGATGAAGTTTAGAGAACAGTACTGTCCTGCAAGAGTTTTTTTAAAAATATTTATGTAGTTATTAAATTTATATATAGGTAGTTCTCTACTTACAACCACAATTGACTCCCAAATTTCTGTTGCTAAGGAGGACAGTTGTTACGTGAGCTTGCCCCATTTTATGACCTTTCTTGTTACAGTTCTTAAGTGAATCCCTGCAGTTGTTGATCATTTAACCATTGGGACGCTGCAACGGTCGTCTGAAAAATTGTCATAATTCATTTTCAGTGCTGTTGTGATATTGAATAGTCACTAAAGTCACTGGGAAAGATTTAGCTTCCTTATCCTACAGTCTTCAGGTTGATCCAAACGTGGACTGCATCTTCAAATGAAAGAGCATTATTCATGCCAGATGGGTTCCATAGAGTTTCAGGTAAGTAGAAGATATTAAGGCAATAGTGAGTAACAATAACTTCTACATTTATATTTAAGAAATAGCTCATGATGACTGACAAAGAAAATTAAAACAAAGGTTCCCTGCATTTATTTCTTTGCCAAATCTGCATTTATGTGACCTTCTTGGCTTTAGTGTATAACATCTTCTCAAATTTCTGTAAAGAATGTCTGAAAGTGTTAGTTAAACTAAATATTCCAAAGTTACAACTTAAAGAATATGCCAGTATTGCATATGCCTTCTTTGAGTCATATGAGTGATAATTGTTCCCCATCACTATACAATGTCTGTGTGTCTGTTTATGCATCTTATTGAAATTTATTGAAGATTGTTAGCTACCTTTATCTCTGACTACGTAGTTCTGTGAAAAAGAATATAGTTTTGTACGCAAACCAGTTGGCTTTAAATTCCGATACTTTTTTAGCACATACTCCATTTTATGTGGACATTATGCCTTAAATAACAGCAAATTTACCATCATTCCATCTATCTCTGATATAAACGTTCAACCTTTCATACTTTAGGACTGTCTTTGGCTTTGTCCCCATGAGATATTTAAATTATTATGGGATGTTTTCCACTATTGTCATTTCTGATGTTTAGAAGTAGCTTAAAATCTTTTGCAGATTTTTATTTCTTCTTCTTTTTTAATGCTCTCAAGACAGTGATTCAATATGATATGAACCATGAAACCACATCTCGTCTATCCCTCTTACTTGGCTGGTTAATTGGAAAACTAGGTCATTTTAAAAAATGTCTTAATTTAAAAATAGAGAATAACCATAGCAACAACATAACTCATTTGGACAGTGAGGCGTTACTATTCTTTTTACTTTTTCTTTTAAGAAGTATATGATTTATGAGTGATCAGGCCTCAGAAGTATCAGTGTCATACTTTTTTTTTTCACAAGATGCTTTTTATTTGCATTGCCACGGGACTGTATTTTAGCAAATAACAGTTTGGAAGAATGAACAATCTAATAGACAATCCATGAGGGTGAAACTGACATTTCTTTGGTTTCCTTCAATGTTTTGTTTGATTCATTTTGGGTTGTTTGCTTTGATCCCCTTCTAACAACTTGGCATGGAATGATCTCATAGAATCAATTAATCAACATATTCACTGGAAATACAGTGTTAGCAAAAATCTAGCATGAGCAGTGACGACCTTCCAAAGTGTCTTATCCAGAAAGCTGCCTCTAAGTTTCCACAAGAATGGATCCAGCAAGTATGAAAATTAGGGAAACTGGGAATTTAGATCCTCCCCTTAAAATTGTAAGCAACAGCACATTCTAACGTAGCGATGCAGCCTTTAATTGTGTCATTTCCAATGTTTTTCAACAGCCTTTGCTGACAGGCACATTAATGACAGTTTCTATGGTAGGAATAGAAAATAATTCATATACCCATAAAAATAGCACTAAAAGGTCTTTGTATTAAACTACTGTAAAGTTCATGGAAAGACTATCAATTTGAAAGTATTTTCCTGTTAGTTGGTAATTTGCTTTTATATAAATAGAAAACTGTCGCTATGATTAGGTTCCAAACTTTAATCCAGCAAAGAAAGGCAAACATTTCCAAAGTGGGTAGAAAACTGCATGATGGACCTGTTTTAACTAAGAAAATCTATTTGTTGAACTTACTATTCCTTGCACTTATACAATGCATTCATAGTCTTATACTCAGCTTTTGCAATTGAGTCTACACCTTCCTCCAATGTTAATTAGGTGACCCTTTATCTCACTTGAGTCCTACTCAGCTGGGCCTTGTGGTGGCATAGAGACAGGTAGGCTTTTACCTTCCTAGTCAGGCAAAAGGATGCAAATGGGGGCCAATCCTAAAAATATAAGAGGCAGATGTAGGAGATGACCAGGCTGATCCCGAGGGAGGGGTCAAAGGCATTATCTGTCATGAGTCTTTGCGCACTCACCAGAGATCTAAGTCCAACCCCCCTTGAATTCCTTAATTTCCCTTAATTGTTAGTAGTTCAGATTCTTGTGGAGAGCTTAACATACAATAAATCTTTATACTCATTTGAACTGCCTGAATCTCCTGATTTCCCGGGCACTTGACACAATAGAACATACACTGATAAAAAGGAATAAAGCACACAATAGCTTATTGTAAGATTACAAGTAAGAGTCTCTTCTTTTCCCAATAAGAAAGTTTAATAAGTTTACTTTCAATCACCAATTAACTATCCTGAACCATTCTTCTGAATACAACCATATTACTGAATTCTGACATCTCCCATTTTAAGCAAAAAAGACTTTATAGAAGTTATATTGCAGTGAATATATTAACAGTAAAGCTGAGAACTAATACTGATATCCTAATTCTTTATGGCTAATAAATACAAAAAAAATGGAGGGGGGGTGTTAGATCGCGCAGGCAGTAAGACACGAGTCGAGTGACAGTCAGCTCTCGATTTATTGGCAAGGCATCAAGTAAATCCGGACTGGCATCTGGGCCAGGGGAGCCCTCTTTTATGGGATTCCCCTGGCTTGTAATCACACAATTCCATTGGCTGGTAAGACCCCGTTGCTAGTTAGCCAACCAGCAACGGGCATGAAACTGTATGCAGATGGAGAAGGGCAATCACCCTTAATGGGTGATCAATGGAGAAG
>NW_015386171.1:221032-244620 GCF_001527695.2 Protobothrops mucrosquamatus | reverse complement strand
TCGATGGCCCTCCACAACGGTTAGCGGCAGGCGAGCTTTGTGTCCCCGGAACGAGACGTCCACCCGTGCTCGACCTAGCACGCGAAGATTGTGGCCGTTGAAGTCTACGAGCCATCCCGTTGGTTTCTCCAGGGCGGTGTGGGACAGCTCCGGCAGCAGTCTTTTGAGCTTGTCCCACGACATGATGGAACAGATGGATTCCGTATCCACCTCCATCTTACATGGTTGCCTCCCGATCATGACCGTTGCGAAAAACTTTTCCACGCCAGTCGAGTTGGTGTGGCTGACAACCATGTGATGCACTTTACGCTCGTCCTGGTCGTCGTCGTAGCCCCTTCTCTGGTCGTGCCTCCCTTCGGGTTGGGCTGACCCCTTCCATTTGTTCTCACGTGGTTTATGGGGCGGTGAGCAGCGTGGCGGTGAGCGGCGCGGTGGGGATCGTCGTGGTGGAGACGTGTTCCTCCGTGGGGGCGAACGCTGTTTCCTGGAATTTGGGCGCGAGGCTCGGCATGCTTTTGCGATGTGTCCTTGCCTCAGGCAGCGGCTGCACGTGGTGTCTAGGAACCGACAGTTTGCTCGTGTGTGGTTCCCCAAACACCCTGGACACTCGAGGTCGTCCCGCTCGTCTCGCCATGCTCGCTGCTTCCGGCTGGTAAAGGTGCGATGGACGGTCCCTTCCTCGCCGGCCTCATCCGATTCGGTGGCCTCCGGATCGGGGGTTGGCTCGCGATGGGTGTGATGGATGTCACCCCGTCTCATCTCGGTGGCCGTGGATTCGGACTCTTCTGCAGCGAGGGCCTCGTCTAGAGTTTCGCTGAGGGTGAGACTTCAACGCATGATGAGTCGCTTCTTCACGTGCTCGTCCCTCATCCCCATGACGAGTCGATCCCGCAGCATATTTTCCAGGGCGACGAACTCGCAACGGGCTGCAATCGATCGGAGCTCTCCGAGGTACTTTCTGATGGGTTCGCCCGCCCGTTGTCCTCGGTTGTAGAAGCGGTTCCTTGCGACTAGGAACCCTTCGAAGATCCCGTACTGACCAGCCAGCAGACGTTGGATATCTGCTCAAGGAGTGTCCTCGATGCTGGCTGGAGCGACCAAGGAGTGGGCCACGTGGTAGACCTCGTCCCCGCAGTTCGCAAGGAATAAGGCCTTCTTCTGATCCCCGGGAATGCCTTGTTGCCCATTCCCGGCCAGGTGTAGCTCGAATCTTCCCACGTATGCGGCCCAGTCGTTTGTTTCTGGGTTGAATGCCTGCAGGGAAGACGAGAATTTCGAGGTGGAAGCCATCTTGGAGTCATGGATAGTTTCTTGCTTCGGAAGGCTGCGTGGAGGAGCTCTTGCTTCGAAGTAGGTTGCTTGCCACGAGGTTGCCCTTGTCGTGCAGTCTTACTGGGATCCCACCTTCGTCGCCAGTGTTAGATCGCGCAGGCAGTAAGACACGAGTCGAGTGACAGTTAGCTCTCGGTTTATTGGCAAGGCATCAAGTAAATCCGGACTGGCATCTGGGCCAGGGGAGCCCTCTTTTATGGGATTCCCCTGGCTTGTAATCACACAATTCCATTGGCTGGTAAGACCCCGTTGCTAGTTAGCCAACCAGCAACGGGCATGAAACTGTATGCAGATGGAGAAGGGCAATCACCCTTAATGGGTGATCAATGGAGAAGGCCAATCACCCTTAATGGGTGATCAGGATGCGCATAGGGGATTAAGGGGGGGGAGTACAAAAGAACACAACAGGGGGCTAAATTCTGGTCTTGTCAGTTGAAAAAGAAAATAAAGAAAACAAAACTATTGCCTTCAGTTTGTGTTTTCATGAGTGCAACTGAAATTATTCATAAAACAACTTGCAGAAATGCTTTCATTTAAGCAAATTCTTCTCTTCTATAGCAGCAATCAGCTGAAATATTCAGCCTGGTTTCTATATTTTTTTCATTCATTAATTTTAGGTGCCAGGTATTTTCTGGATTTTTTTCTGGAAAGGCTCTTGAAATAGGTTATTGTTCAAACAAATTCTGAACAAAAAGAGCACTCTTTGGCACCAAAGAACAGCTGTAATCTAGAGAAATGGATCAGCAATGAACTGCTATGATAGTCTGAACCATAGTTTTTACTCCACCATTAGTATTTTTGATAGCATCTGTCCTAATGACCATTGCCAGCTTTTATTGTATACCTGTAATCATCAATCACCCTCAGCTCACCAATAAGTGCTTCTATTCTGTTTGATTCTGTTAGTTTCTAATGATCAACAGGGTTTGTTTATAATGATCAGATTAGCTGTTCTTTAATCATTGTCTATTGTTTCAACATGTGAGAGGATTTCACAGCTCATTGACTGTGCTGACTCGCAATCTGCATGGAGAAAACAATGTTGCAGCTCATCAAATGTAATCAGCTACTAATTGAAAAGAAATGGAATTTTACAATTATGTGACACCTTTCAACTACACAGGATCATGCAGCCTTACAAGAGCAGCATGCCAGGAACACTTGACAGTCTCCCAAGCGTTGTCACCTCAAAGGTGGGATTGAGCAGCTAATTTATACCAGCACATTCTGCCAAAAGTGCGGTAAAGTTGGAGAAAACAAAGCATGTTACACAGACAGAGAGAGAGAGTGAGAGAGATCACAAAGACATCAATACCAAAATCAGAAATAGCGCATACATGTGTGCACAAACACACAAAGATTACTTTTCAATTCAGATAGAACATTTTTAAGTAGAAGGCATTTCTTTAAAGGACAATTACTATTTTTTTAAAGAGATAAATAATTTGTTTCCAAAAAATTATTCTCCATCCTTCGAACACGTTTGTGTGGAGCATTGTATTGGAACAGTGCAATGGTTTATCACAAGTTCTTTGATCAAGTGTATTTGAAACTTCATGAGTAACATCAAATATTACATTATTAGACTGCCTCGTGTTTCTGCTCCCTGCTGTTCTCCATTCGCCCATATTTGTTTCCAAAGAGAGTGAATCCCTTGAGAGAAAATTTAAGGGGAATTCCCAGTAAAAGATATTTCTCCCAACATAAGTAAAATACGTTAGTCAACATCCCTAGATACAGCATAGAAATCTTCAGAAGAAAAAAAAATCATCTATGATTGTAAACATATCTGATATAAGCATGAAGCCTGCAGTATGAGTAACCTTGATAATGCGGAACCCCACATCCACATGAAGACTTTCTCCCAGCATTGAAAATATCCTGATAAAAAATGAGATCTTTTGAGTGATGTTGGTAGGACAGGTTAGACTGCAATACTTCTATGCTGAATTCACATCTACTTCTGACTACCTTGGACATAGTCTAGCTTGAAGCTATTTGCTTTGAGAAAATATGTCCCATAATTCCTTATCCTTCATAAGTCACTGTGCATAATAACAGAGATTTTAAGATGAGTGACTATATAAATATTTTAAATATATAAATAGAACAACATTGGATATGTTTTATAATGTAAATGGGGCAGAAGCATTCGGAATTCACCATAAACATTTGCAATTGCATTTGATCCCTTTGTTTTGTATTGGAAAAATATATTTCACCACCTGATATTTGTTAGGAACATTAAGTAATTAAAGGTATCCATTGATGTAAGTCTAAAGTATTTGATTTTGAAATCTCAAGGTCAAATTTTACAAAACTGAAAAGCTTGCTGGATCTTCAACAGTTGTGAGTATTTGTAGGAAATAATATTTCCATGAAATTTGTAATCATAATTCTGCATTCTTCCTTTTTCTTATTCTTCTCTGTCAGTTTGTAAAAGTATTCTTCTGGATGTGCTTTATTGCAAATATATTGACTTGCAGCTGATACATTTTAAAGGTAAAAATAAACAAATATATTGTTTATTTCAAACAATGTTGTCAACTAACGGTGATTTCTTGGATCCCTATTTCTTCAAAGTCCTAAATTTTAGGAGAAAATTCAGCTCTTCACTACCTTAATATAAGTTGCTTTCTGCTTTCATAATTAATGTTTATTTAATATTTTAACACATATTTTTATTCTTTTATTGCTTTTAAAATAATGATGAATAAATGGAAAAAAACACAAAAATGAAAACAACGCATTATTCTTATTTTTAAAAAGTGGAAAAATAGAAGAAAAAATATACATTCTATCTGTAAATAGTTACAGTTATATATATATAATTATCTAATGCAAATGTTATTCAAGTACATATATATTTCTAATTCATTTATATAACTATCATATTTTTTAACTTACTGTATTTTGTATAAATAAGTCCCATAAAGTCTCTCTCTATAGGCAATTCCCACATGGGTAGCAAGTGCAATCAGACCTTAATCCATTGGGTGAAAGGATTTATCTTTATGCATTTAAGCTTCTAACCATACATTTATCTTTCCAATGATGCAATGCCTGGGAAAGCCAAGGAAAATCATCAAAACAATTAAAAAACAAAAGTTAGAATATTTCAAGACATGTGATGCGACACCCAGAAAAATATGGCATACTCCATTTAATCCTCCAGGGAAAGATTGAAGGCAAACGAAATCCAGGCAGAAGAACATAATGGCTTCAAAATCTAAGGGACTGGTTTGGACAAAACTCAGCAGCACTTTTTCGTGTGGCTGCTGATAAAAACAGGATCGCAACATGATCGCCAATAGATATGGCACAAGAAGAAGAAGGGCATGGAGATTTCATTTGCACTGTCTGGTTGTCAAATTCAAAGTGCTAGCTATGCAGTTCTATAGAATGGAATATTTTATCCATGTGTGTGTGCACATAGTATGATCATAGTATGATCACTCTATTGCACATAGTATGATCACTGCAATAAAAACTCCCATTGAACAGCTAAGTTCTAGCACTTTTAAATGGCATGGAAATGGAGCTCTGAAAGGAAGAATTACAGTGGATATGAAAAGTCTGCACATCCCTATTAAAATGCCAGTTTTTAAAATGTAAAAAACCCAAACAGAGCAAGATAAATCACTTTGGAATTTTCCCCACCTTTAATATAACACATACAGTACTATATCCCCACCCTATCCCTTTTCCGAGGCACAATTGTTCTCCTTCAATTTCCAGGGGGAATAGAATAATTCAGTATTGAAATGCTGTGCCTTATTTTCCTTTTGATTGAAACCTGTTGGATGAGAAATTAAAAAGAAGTAAAGAGAGAGATGTAGAGCAAAGACAACACACCTTCGTCCAGGGCAAATGCTTTCTCTGATTGTGACTATTCCTTTCCTCCAATTCCATCACCTGTCCTTATAGGATTCCTCTGTAACTAGCACTTATTAAATGAACCTCTCCAGAAAAAGTATACATGGGAAGCACTATACAATAACAGAATAACAGAGTTGGAAGGCACCTTGGAGGTCTTCTAGTCCAACCCCCTGCTCAAGCAGGAGACCCTATAGCAGAGGTGTCAAACTGCCGGCCCGTGGGCTGGACGCCGTGCCTACCCCATTGCCAGCAATGGCAAAACTGTCCTGATATGTCTCGCGACGTCACTTGATGTCGCGGGTTTGACATGTCTGCCCTATAGCATTTCAGATAAGTGGCTGTCCAGTCTCTTAAAAACCTCCAGTGATGAAGTACCCACAGCTTTGGAGATAAATAGTTCCACTGGTTAATTGTTCTTACTGTTAGGAAGCTTCTCCTTAATTTGTGATTGCATCTCTCCTTGATAAGTTTCCATCCATTGTTTCTTGTCTTGCCTTCTGGTGCTTTGGAAAATAGCTTAAGCCCCTCTTCTTTGTGGCAGCCCCTCAAACATTAGAACATTGCTATGATGTTGCCCCTAGTCCTTCTTTTTACTAGACCTGCAACCTTCATATGTTTTAGCTCCAGCTCCCTAATCACCTTTGTTGCTCTTTTCTGCACTGTTTTCAGAGTCTCTATATCTTTTTTATAATATGGTGACCAAAACTGTATGCAGTATTCTAAGTGTGGTCTTACTAAAGCTTTATAAAGTGGTGCTAATACTTCATGTGTTCTTGATTCAATTTTTCTGCCAAGTTTATCAATCAGGATGAAAGTACTCAAAATTTGTTGTGGGCAGTGAATTTAAAGATTTTTTTAGTGGTGAAGTGTGATTGTTAAATAAACATTTTGAGAGCAATACTGTTCCCACTATAATCTCTTCAAAAAGACAATGTGCAGCTAATAATGAAGCTGATTAGAGTTGGAAACTTGTGCAATAGGACAAGACTAGTTGCAAGAAAGAAAGGTAAATCATGTTAGGGAAAGTGTGTTTTTATGCTGACATGGTGTTTTATGCTTTTCCATAATTGAGCAATATGTAAAGTTGAAGATTCAACATGAGATAGCCTTGAAGGAATCCACTTTTTCAAAATGAAAATGAACATGGATGCTGATGCTAAGTAATTTCCCCCACATTCCAGGCAGCATATGAAAAAATAGGGGTTAGTCTTCTAGGCAGAAGTGCTGCATTGCCTTTGACCTTGTCTTCAAGCTGAATTTCCAGAAACCCTTTTCATTCTGAGAACATCTGATGAAAAAATGCATTAACAATGCGTTCTGGTCTATATCATCATGCAGCACCACTCATCTTTAAGCAGGAATGAAAACAAAATCCTTGATTCACACTGCCATGTTCTTTGTGTTCCCATGGTCTTTGGTCTCAGTTAATCGTCTTATCAAATAAAAAATTGGAATGTCACCAGCTTTGCTAAAAAGGGATATCATACTCTTAAAAGAAGTCAGACATGACTGTTTTACTCTTCCTTTATTGTTTGAAATTTGCACTGAGACCTAATTACCAGCTTGCTGAAAATACTGCTGGCAAATGAACAAATGGATTAATAATGTTCCCAAGATGCATGCTTGGCTTATAAACATTGTCTACCACAGTGTTTCAGTCAAGTGATTATCAAATGTACTCGAATAAAATCTAAGAAAAGGCACTCTAAATATCACTCATTATTTGCACTCCACAAACTCTCATTTGGTTAGTTAACATCTTTCATTTTTCACATCTATAAACTTTAACAAATATATTACAAGAAAAGGCTGCCAATGAATAATGCAGGTTTGGGCAAAGACAGAAGATGAAAACTGTAGAAGAAAAGTGTCAGAGCGTATTAAAGAAGCTAACAATACCTTAGGACAGGCTTAGAACCATGAGAAGAGAATAGGCAGTTGAGAAGGGAAAACTAAATCACACAGCTTTATTTCAACAACATCTGGAATCATATGCTTAATCATCAGTGTGAGGCTGTCATTTTAAAAACCTTGCAGTACTATTTGGAGATTGTGTGCTACATCCATTTAACTTATTCATTATTAAAAATAAATGCCACAACTAAATGATGAAGAACATTTCCAATGCTGCCTAAAATAACAGCTTGAAATCTCTTGTTTTCTAACCATAAATGAAATCTCTTGCTTCTTAATCATAACGGTACTGGAAAATTGGGGTTCTTGGTGGTCTCTGAGCTTGGTTATTTGCTTACAGATGTTTCATTACCTAACTAAATAATAACATCAATGTGAGTGAATGTAGCATTTGCTCCGTGTGTGTGTGTGTGTGTGTGTGTGTGTGAGTTTTGGTTACTGCAGGATATGTGTTTCAGCCTTTTTATTTTCCTGGACAATACTGGAAATAATGAATTAATTTACCCAACTATTCTGCAAGAACAGCAGAAAAAGCAAGTTTTAAAAAATCTGACAATATATGTACAGTAGCACAGATACCATGTTTTAAATTCCCATCTAAGTTCTGTTAAAGATTGAAGGCAAATTCAAAAACTTTGTAAACAAAGGCAATAAGTTTGAATTGTATTTTGTATGGATTCATAGTATATGACTTGATATTTTAGAATGGATCAAACACGGTTCTGAGATATATTTATTATATTTCAATTTTTAAAATCCCTACAAGTCTGGAACTATTCCAGTGATCTTTAAGTGTCTTTTTTTTCCTCCTTTCAAGATCCATACATGGATGGTGGAACTAGGAATAATCCCACCACAAAAGTAAAATATAATATATCTGACATCAGAAGAAGAGGAAGAAAAGACTCATTCTAAATACCACATATAAAAGTTAGTCATAGTGTAGAATCCATGTTATGACAGAACTAGTGAAAAGCTTATTTTTAAAAGGCAGAATCTTCTGTTTCAAAGCTTCCATTGGATCTATGCCTAGATGCCGGGGTTCTGGGAATAGATGCGGCAGTGATTCTTCCTACTCTCACTTTCTCTATGTCACACTTATTTCATCCTGTCTCGGAAGTCAGTGGTTTTTTTTTTTTTTAAACTATATTTAAGCAATAAGACATGACAGGCTGTCCATTTCTACAGGATTATTGTATCCTTGGGTGGTGTCTAAGCGGTAGGCTTTCCTTTAAGTGTCTTTTTGCTATTATGAAATGGAATTTATAAATCAAAATATGGAGTGGCGGGGAGGATGTCAACCCCCTGCACTTACAGGGCGTTATTGACATAGGCATGACATCACTGACAGTGAGTTAGAAAGCTCCACTTATATTCAGACTTTTAAAGCCATTTCATAATTTATAGGGCACCAAGGAAAAGAACGTTGCCCTCAGAAATATATGCCAGCTTTGCAGAGATTATCTCCAGAAGACACTTTAGTTAATTGATTTTCAAAAATGATCATTTTCTCTGAATGCTACCTGAATTAAAGCTAAGACACTGGAAGCGATCAACGCTTATGCTGAGTTTCAGGGCAAGCAAGAAACTAAGACTGTAATTCTGCACAGTTGCTGCTAATATGTAACTGAATCACCTGTCAGACTATATTCTGCGGGCCTCAGTGACTTGAATTCACACCCCGTATGTTTATTTTTAGATTATATTTCTCCATTAAATAATTAGCAGTAAATTAATTCAGCAATTGATGCTAATATGAAGCAGATTCTACAAAAAAGTGTAATTAGAGAAAATTTCCTTCCCTTCTCTTTCTTTCTTTTTTCCTTTGGTTTGCTGCATGAAAGGAAAACCATTTCATGATTGCCATGCCCTGAAGTTTTGCCCTCCATTTCTTTTTTTCTATAAATACACATTATATTTAGATAATACTTGTTAGTGGTGTGTTATTTTCCAGACCCCCATAAGGGGAAAGTAGTTAAAGAAATTGATGTTAACTTTGATCTTTTAAACAAAAATAAAACACTTGAAAGATAAGCGGTTAACTGAACAGAAGTTTAGAGATGATTGATAATTGTTCTTAAGCCTTGCTTTTATTCCAGTGTCTTTAAACTTAAAAATACAAGATCTTGTATATGTAGGTTTGAATATAGCAATCTTCCATTGTAGCTTTCAACAGAATATGTCTATTTATTAATCCATCTATCCATAACATATAACGTTCAACATTCATGAAGATACGCTTTGGAAAGTTAGAAGCTGAACCGTTTACTTAATTTAGAATCTATTATATTTTTGTAGGCATAAGCTAAAATTAAGTTTGACACATACACCCTAGTTTTATCATAGGCAATTTTCTTTTGACCAAAACTTACCTATCTTACAAGCTTATGCAGCCTACAAAGGTTGCTGACCTCATCAGTGCTAAGTATGAATCGAACTGATGTTTTGTTTCTTCCTTGTTTATATTTATATGTGATGTAGTTTGAGGGTTTAAGGAGCCTTCAGCTATGAAAACTGTTTAACAATGAAAGTTTCAAAGTAATTAAAATTCACTACATACAATAATAAACCTGGAAAAGTTGTTATACCAAGATCTGAGAAGATGCAATATGGTTAAGCATGCCTTATTCTTGAAAAAAGAATTGAACTTTTTCACAACAAGCTTTATCTTTTTCAGGATTTTTCTTTTCATTTGAGTTTTCATTAGTTTGTTTTTCCTGAATTTCTCTGAACCGAGTCTTGGTATTTCTGCACGTAAATCAATATTCTGGCAATAAAACTATCAATATTGCATCATCTCTTTTTTGTCTCTAGCTGGCTCCATTTTGATAAAAAGCAAATAATAGAGAGTGTGATCATCTTAAAGGTGCTTTTCCAAAAGGCAACTGGGCTGTTTTCTTCCTCAAGGAAAAAACAATCCAGTTGCCTTTTGAAAAAGCACCTTTGAGGCAACTATGAACTGGATGACTGAGAATCTCCATAGACACTGTGACTATAATCGTTTCCAATCCTGAGATAACTTGTATTTCACAGTAAGTAACTAGAAAACCTTACATACTTTAAATGCCACGTTTGATAGAGACTACATTTTCATTCCCATTAATACTATGCTCAGATCTGTTATCTTGGTCATTTCATTTTTTTGAAGGCAAGACCCATTGGGAGACCCTTCCTTTGAGACCCTTGTTGATGTTCTGCTCAAAAGAAGCTCAATATAAGATGTTCACACATAAATAAGGCATTGACAAGCATTCTAGGAGAAAAAAAATCAGTTATTTCTCTGATAGCTATTGGATATGAAAAGCTAAAAATGTAGGACAGAATGATTTATAATTATTTGTAACAAGATTAACTATTCGGAGTACTATTGCTA
Organism: Protobothrops mucrosquamatus; assembly: GCF_001527695.2. Classification (NCBI taxonomy): domain Eukaryota; kingdom Metazoa; phylum Chordata; class Lepidosauria; order Squamata; family Viperidae; genus Protobothrops; species Protobothrops mucrosquamatus. Next base: position 234,122 of record NW_015386171.1, on the reverse strand, counting down.
TTTAAAAAGGCTCACTTCTCATGGAAATATTTCATCTCCCACATAATTATTTTTAAATGAATTACTTTTCAAATATTTAGACAGGGATATTACATTCTCTAGAAGTTGAATTTCAAGTGCACAGTGAATTTTATTTATGATTTTCTTGCAAGTTGCTGAAATTCTGGGACCCTTTTCTGCAGCCACTTTATCTGTTTCCATGGGGCTCTAGGCAAGTAAGTCTTGGGCTACCTATAATCCCACTGGTTCCACAACGATTATTGGATGTGTGTATGTTTTTTATATGTGCATTGTAGCTGTACAAATTATTTCAGGGGATCCTGAAATGCTATTTCATATCTCGCTCAGCCAATCAGACCTCCTGATGGAAGCATGTGCTGGCAAGCTAAGGAACACCCCTTCCACCCGGACTCCTCCTCTGAACGGGTGAATCTTCAAAAGGACAACTTTAATTGTTCAAGTAGTATAAATTTCTTTCAGGATAGCCATGAGGGAAGATGAATATGAATATAGACCAGGCCTATGTCATCATTTGGAGGGGCCTTTTCTTCAGTTATTTGCAATATCAAAGGATGGCCTGGTGACCTCCATTTTTATCCTTTATCCTTGTGACACTTGTCATATTATGATTTACAAGGCATCATACCTGTTTCCCTGAAAAATACCTGCCAGCTACAAGAGAGAGGAAAAGGATGACATAATATCAACCTAACATAGTGCTGTGAGAATCATATGCTATAATTTCACTGATTTTGCCTCCTTTACTTTGTTAAAGTAACAGAGGAATATGTGAGTGATCAATGTTTAGTCAAGACCCATTTGAAAATCAAAGATCCAGTTTGCCATCTTACTCCATGCTCACAGAAATATTTGCCAGGCTGAACTGTTCTCTAACACCTATGATTTTTTTTTTTGCATCTGTGTATACCTGAATATTGGTCTGCACCTTGATGGGGAAATATAGTGGGAGTCCACAAGTAATCAAGGAATGAGGACAAGGGAAAAAGAGATGATCCAATGATGAAGGAAGAAGTGAAGGAGGCTGAGGAAGAAAGACATTACTATTGATGACTGGGGATGCACAATTCAATTCAATTTTACCTCTGGCTCCTGTGTGTGCTTTTCTCTCAATCAACTACAAACCTAGAGTCCATGGTAGTTAAGCAGCTAATAAATTCAGTGTACAAAATCGTCATCATCACGATCACCATCCCCCAGTGAGGCACTATTATACTGTACAAGCACAGCCATGTCCAGTAGCCAGACTTTGGAAAGGACACGATAGGAAGACAAAAATGCCAAATCCAGTCTGAACATCTGGCAGGCTGTGTGATGAATCATCATTACAGAAGGCCCAGCCACTTTATCTCTGGCACCTATTTAGAAAAATGATGCGGAAGCCAGCTATGGTATGAAGAAGTAGGGAAATCTTTCTCTCCATCTTTCTCAGAGTTGCCCAACACCAATCTTCTCTGTAATAGGTTGGCTCTGCAACTGGACTGAATTATGTGTATCTTTGATGCTCTTTGTGATTTTCTTTTGGGAAAAAATGTTCTAGTTAACTGTATTGGGCCTTCATGTTTAATGTGTGAGCTACCTAAAGTTTCTGTTAGGTTTTAATACCGTATGTCTTGAGATTATGTTCCTTTCTTATTCCAATGTCTTTTTTAGGGTTTTGTTTGGAAGAGAAATATTTTGGAAGCCACTCATGCCATGCAAAAGCAAGTTAAATCATCTGCAAAACAGGGTCAGCCAGCATTTGTCTATGTCAATTTAGCAGGTGGGATTGTGCTCTTTTGCTGTAGGTTGGTTTGACTGGAAAATTTGTATTAGATACATTGAGTGGAATAAACCATTCCTGTTATTTTTATTTCACAAGAAATAACATAACATAAATAATGTCCACAACTGAGAGATAATCCATGTTGGCTTTTTCTGTTATTCTGTTTAATATTCAATTCCATGTGTTAATTAAGAGTGCTTGAACTATATTTTGTTGCTTCTGTCAAAAATTCTGATACTTGCCTTAAAGATCCTGATTTTCTGAGACACAATGTGTGTGTGTGCGTGTGCATGCACACCCACAGATGCACACACATCTAAAAGTTTTGAAAAGGAAAATAAAAACTAATACAAACTGATATAAAGTAAGAAGGAAAAAAGAAAATGAAAGAAATCAAAGAGAAAGCATCATTACAGTTTCCTTTGGACGCTGCTGAATATACCATCTCAGATCAAGAAATTATTTATTTATGCAATTTATCTACTGCCTCAATCCTCAGGGATTATAGGTGGTCTACAAATATTAAAATAGCAATCAATCAAATTACATGTTAAAAATTCAGTAACAATTTTTTTTTACACACACATATCCACCCCATGTATAGGTGCCTCTTCAGAAAAGTCAAGTGATGTATTTACCAGCTTCTGGAAGGGCCTTAAGGATGAGGACATCCTGGCCTCAAGGCATCAACTTTTCTCTAGGAAGGAGCTGTTACTTTGAATACTCAGTGACAATTATTTCTTTTACCAGGCTTCTCCTGGTAGATAGGACTCCTTCATAAGCTCTCTGGATTGGCTGGCCAGAGAGAATGTTGGACAGAAGGACTCTTATGTCCCATCTATAAGTGCATCCCAATGACTTGGCTTTCAGACATGATAAAGTTAATAATGTGAATGCTTTTGCTGTATTATCTGTTGGGCGAAATTAATACACACATAATAAACCAGAAATAGCATCATCTGACATGACAGCGCCTTTTGCAATGGGTAAAGTGGTTATCCAATTGCACTGGTCAATAAAAAAATGAAATTTGGAACTTGCCTCTCCTTATATCAAAAACAAAACAACACATTTGTATGCACATGCAAGGCGACTTTCCTAGAAAGCCCCTCGGCATACTGTGCCAAAAATGATTACACCATTCATTCTTATTCATTAATTAACACTTCATTAAGTAAGTGTTGATGCCAAGAATCAGTGTGAGCTAAACATTTATTTTCTTTGAAAAAGGAAGGGGGGGGAGGATAAGTATAGTTCTCTTAAATTAGAATGGGAATGCACTCATTTGATCAGAATGCTATTAGGAATCAACCAGTGAGAAACCATCCCTGAATAAGTTGGCATGGGCAACTGAATAGAGTCCAAAGTAAGTCATGCAGGATTTCTTTTTTCTTTATTTATCTACAGGAAAGCTATAGCTCAGCTAAAATAACATTTGTCTTATTTTGCAAGACAGCCTTTAAGATTATCTCTTGTTCTTGGCAATTTACTTACACAGTATTTTTGTAAGCACCATTCTTCTTTCTTCTTAGCCATCCCAGTTTCCTTTTCATCCATGTGATTTTTTGCCAGTGACATCACAGTTCTGCATCTCTTGAGATGACATCATAATTGATCAGGCTGGCATCTAGAGAAAAGAAAGCAGCAGCAGGAAGAAGAACAGAGAGGGGAAATAAAGGTTTCTTGTCAAATGGGAATGTCCAGACTTGGGAATATTTAAAATAAATAAATGTGCTATTTTGGAAGTCAGGAAAAAAAACAGATATTCAACATAAGCAGCAGTTCAACCTTACAACTCCCTCCCTCCCTCCCTCCCTCCCTCTCTCTCTCTCTCCCCCCTCTCTCTCCTGTCTCTCTCTCTTTTTCCAGTCAGAAAAATAAAAGTAAATATGAGTCAGTTGCCAAATGTCTGAATATTGATCACGTGATTATGGGGATGCTGCAATGGTCATATGTGTGAAAAACAGTCATAACTCACTTTTTTCAGTGCTGTTGTAACTTTGAATGGTCATTAAACAAACTATTGTAAGTTGAGGACTACCTGTACATTATGGTTACATATAATATTGCTCACATTTTGAGATTGTGAGGGGGGATTTACAGCAGCAAATTAATTGCAATCAAATTAATTGCAATCAATAACAAGCTTGAAAAGTGGGTTTCAGATAAAAGAAGATCTAAGTCAGAACAACAGTAACTTTAAGATTTGTGGACTTCAACTCCCAGAATTCCCCTGACAGCCATGCAGAGAATTCTGGGAGTTGAAGTCTACAAGTCTTAAAGTTGCCAAGATTGGACATCCCTGATCTAGATAATCTAAGAAAGGACCATTATTATACAGCCACAATTTTTAACGTGTTTGAAAAACTTAATAGATAAATCCCATATAAATGGAATTGATTTCCGTTGTGATTGTTACAAGTTACCTATCTGTGCAGGGCAGGAGTGGTTCAAGAAGTCCCTTATTATTGGTCCTGATCTTTGCTATGTACTTTGCACTGGTCCAGAGAAGTCTGTTAAAGTTTGAGGCAAATATATTTGGCCCTGGACAGGCATGTGTTCATTTTATGGTCCCAAAGTTTGCATATAAACTCACTTATTTTGTAATTAAAACTGTAGTAACTCTTGCTAATTTGGCGCAAACTTTAACACATTTATTTTCTGCATGATTATCATCTAACTGGTTGTGTCAGTGGCATCTGAAGTGGGTATACCTAAATTTCCAAGATAGCAGAATAATGATATGATGCAGGCTCTACCCCTTTTGAACAATCTATGTGATGTCAAGTTCACACAAAAGGGATTAGGCCTACATTGTAATGCTCCATGTACCTTCCACCATCACCACACTCAAAGTTCACTGGAGTTGGACCGCCAATAAATTTAAATACATCATAATCACCACTATCATCATTGCCATTATGCTGATTTAACACATGTACTCAAGAGAACAAACTGCCTCCTGGTGATTTACAACAATCAGCATATTACAGATAATGACATAAATTAAGCCACATAAAACAATAAGTAATCAAATGCTAGTCAAATGTCTAACTTCGTGAGCTAGAAGTTGCAGGTCAGTCCCACATTCTTCTCATAACACATCTAGTTCTTTTCACTCTGACTGCAAATGTGTAGCTACAAGGAAATGTGTCTAAAAATTGGGTTTGGACGGAGGTGAGTGGAGGGCTCAGTAGAGTGACTTAGTTGTAGAAATAACATATTTAATGACTTCTCTGTTAAAGGTCAAAGTATTTGCTCTTCTAACAACTTTCAGAAGATAGTGATAGAATGTAAAAGGCTAAGTTTCCCTCATACTGTATGAAACATTTACTGAGCAAAAGGGATGTCAATGTGTTTTTTCCCCCACTACTGTTTTATGTCATGCATAAATGGCTTTAAAATAAAATAAACAGATTTTAAACAGAAAGCAAATTAAGAGATCTGTAAAAGGCCTAAGCCAACAGGGAGAGGAGGAATCCTGCCAATATGTCACAGTGAGATTAATAGTTCACTAACCAGTTGCATCCTATTAGCAGCAAATATTCCATTTCCTGTTTTCAGCTAATGCTTGGCCTTTTAAATATTTTTTGGACTTGCTATTTTCTAAAACAATCTATCCAAATGAATTGTGTCACCTATCATTTCAGCTTATTACATGTGATAGTTTAGTAACTGATAGTATATTTTGCTCATTGCTCAAGTTTCACCATTTACACATGAGATTATAATTACTATTCTGTAGATTCATCTGGTTTGGTGAATTTGTTCATTTGCATAGGTAAAAGACAGTAATTTCTCCATATCAGGTTAGCGTGGTTACAGACGATATCCATGCATGCAGCATGGTCGGTCAGACAAATCTTTCTTTTACAAGCAGGCACGTAGCCAGGATATTCTGTGATGAACTTAGTGGCCCCTCCCACTGACTTGATAAGTATAGGATTCACTGAACAGCTAAAACTACATTACCCATAAGCCATCTCTTAAGGAGACAGCGTTTAACCCTTTAAATGCCAAACACAATAACACAGTTCTCAGCTAACTGGCTGGTCCAGCACAATAACTGTGGCATCCTTGGTGTTCTCTGAGCTTAGTTGTTTGCTTGATAACACCTAACTAGATAACATCATCAGTGCAAATGAGTATGGGGTTTGGTCTCTGCCCTGCCTATGTTGCTGGGGGGGTATGGTTTTCTCATTCATAGTTCCTTGTTTAGGGTATTATTTTCTGCTATTTGTCTGTTGCTAATCCCTGTTTATCTGTATGTTCTTTGCTGTAGACTATGGTCTTTTGAATGTATAAATGTGGCTTATCACTATGTATCTACATAGAGACAGATTGTCCATTAGTTCTTGGTAATATTCTGGAATCAGTCAACTTTTGAATCCATAACCACACCATCTTACTAGATTTAAGTGTCAACCCTGTTTTTCTTCATCAGGATCCTTGCAGCTTCCAAACATCAGCTCAAGATTCCTACTGCTTCTACTGGATGATATAGAAAAGAGATGTACACTTACATGACATCTGCATATTGCTAATACTGAATCAAAACTACCAGATAACCTTTCCCAGCAGCCTAATGTAGATGTTAAATCAAATAAGGGAAAGTGTCCTGTGGCATCCCATAACAAAATGTCCAAGGATTTGACCTTTGTTCTCATACCTTGCCCACTAAGAAAGTAGTTGCCACCTTGGAATTGCTTCCTCATCACTTCCAGTCATTCCAGACAGTCCAGATACCATGGTCAAGACACCATAACACATAAATCCAGCAGGACTAACCACTATCCCCCTTTTAACTCCCAACATAAGTTTTGATCCCATATTTGAATCTGTGGCTGAAAAGAATCCAAATAGCCATTTATTCCAGAGACTTTTATAACTGACATCCTACCACATTCTCCATAATCTAAAAGCAGTGGTTACATATTATTGACAGGTTTAAAGAAGTTTCCTGAGATTGATACACAAGAAAATACCTGCTCAAACCCAATCCTATCAAGAAACCTATGGCATCCTTATTCCAAAGGTCATTTAGGATTCCAACAGATTCACTCAAGAGACTGCTGAGAAACTCTGACCAATTCGGAAATCAGCTGGTTTATGAAATGTTTGATGTAGTCTTATTTTACTAGTACCATCCCACAACATATATTGGTGGGGTTGAACAATCCCGTGATCACTAGATAGTAATCTATCCATGGCAGTGGAGTAGTTCAGGTATAGCCCACCACCAGATCATGTTTCAATTATTCCAGCATACAAACCAACATCTAATGTGTTTCCCATACCTTCTCAGGTATTGTGTCTTTGAGATTTCATTGCTGAAAACAACCATGACAACAATAAGCTTATTGTTGTCATGGTGGTTTTCAGCAATGAAATCCCAAGCTATCTCAGAAATCCTCATAGGAATAACAGGTTCGAATTATCCCAGTCTATCAATATGATAGGCTACTTATCAGCCTATCAGTATATTCAACATGAATCCCAAGGCAAGGTTGCAAAGCCCAAGCAAAGATACTGCCATGCAGCTGATATAGCATTAAAACTGAAGTACCCCAGCTTATCTTAATGACCCAAATGTAAATACAATCATATATCACAACCTACTACTCGATAAGATGGAAAAATGTGGGTTAGAAAGCATCACCACCTGATGGATTCATAGCTGGCTGACTGGCCGTACTCAGCGTGTGGTCCTCAATGGAAGCACATCTACATGGATGTGTGTAGTGGGGTACCCCAGGGCTCTGTTCTGGGCCCAGTGCTCTTCAACATCTTCATCAACAATTTGGATGAGGGGATAGATGGGGAACTCATCAAATTTGCAGACGACACCAAGCTGGCAGGAATAGCCAACACTCCAGAAGACAGGCTTAAGATACAGAAGGATCTGGACAGACTTGAACACTGGGCGCTATCTAACAAAATGAAATTCAATGGTGNCTGGGAGTTGAAGTCTACAAGTCTTAAAGTTGCCAAGGTTGGACATCCCTGATCTAGATAATCTAAGAAAGGACCATTATTATACAGCCACAATTTTTAACGTGTTTGAAAAACTTAATAGATAAATCCCGTATAAATGGAATTGATTTCCGTTGTGATTGTTACAAGTTACCTATCTGTGCAGGGCAGGAGTGGTTCAAGAAGTCCCTTATTATTGGTCCTGAACTTTGCTATGTACTTTGCACTGGTCCAGAGAAGTCTGTTAAAGTTTGAGGCAAATATATTTGGCCCTGGACAGGCATGTGTTCATTTTATGGTCCCAAAGTTTGCATATAAACTCACTTATTTTGTAATTAAACTGTAGTAACTCTTGCTAATTTGGCGCAAACTTTAACACATTTATTTTCTGCATGATTATCATCTAACTGGTTGTGTCAGTGGCATCTGAAGTGGGTATACCTAAATTTCCAAGATAGCAGGATAATGATATGATGCAGGCTCTACCCCTTTTGAACAATCTATGCGATGTCAAGTTCACACAAAAGGGATTAGGCCTACATTGTAATGCTCCATGTACCTTCCACCATCACCACTCTCAGAGTTCACTGGAGTTGGATCGCCAATAAATTTAAATACATCATAATCACCACTATCGTCATTGCCATTATGCTGATTTAACACATGTACTCGAGAGAACAAACTGCCTCCTGGTGATTTACAACAATCAGCATATTACAGATAATGACATAAATTAAGCCACATAAAACAATAAGTAATCAAATGCTAGTCAAATGTCTAACTTCGTGAGCTAGAAGTTGCAGGTCAGTCCCACATTCTTCTCATAACACATCTAGTTCTTTTCACTCTGACTGCAAATGTGTAGCTACAAGGAAATGTGTCTAAAAATTGGGTTTGGACGGAGGTGAGTGGAGGGCTCAGTAGAGTGACTTAGTTGTAGAAATAACATATTTAATGACTTCTCTGTTAAAGGTCAAAGTATTTGCTCTTCTAACAACTTTCAGAAGATAGTGATAGACTGTAAAAGGCTAAGTTTCCCTCATACTGTATGAAACATTTACTGAGCAAAAAGGATGTCAATGTGTTTTTTCCCCCACTACTGTTTTATGTCATGCATAAATGGCTTTAAAATAAAATAAACAGATTTTAAACAGAAAGCAAATTAAGAGATCTGTAAAAGGCCTAAGCCAACAGGGAGAGGAGGAATCCTGCCAATATGTCACAGTGAGATTAATAGTTCACTCACCAGTTGCATCCTATTAGCAGCAAATATTCCATTTCCTGTTTTCAGCTAATGCTTGGCCTTTTAAATATTTTTTGGACTTGCTATTTTCTAAAACAATCTATCCAAATGAATTGTGTCACCTATCATTTCAGCTTATTACATGTGATAGTTTAGTAACTGATAGTATATTTTGCTCATCGCTCAAGTTTCACCATTTACACATGAGATTATAATTACTATTCTGTAGATTCATCTGGTTTGGTGAATTTGTTCATTTGCATAGGTAAAAGACAGTAATTTCTCCATATCAGGTTAGCGTGGTTACAGACGATATCCATGCATGCAGCATGGTCGGTCAGACAAAGCTTTCTTTTACAAGCAGGCACGTAGCCAGGATATTCTGTGATGAACTTAGTGGCCCCTCCCACTGACTTGAAAAGTATAGGATTCACTGAACAGCTAAAACTACATTACCCATAAGCCATCTCTTAAGGAGACAGCATTTAACCCTTTAAATGCCAAACACAATAACACAGTTCTCAGCTAACTGGCTAGTCCAGCACAATTACTGTGGCATCCTTGGTGTTCTCTGAGCTTAGTTGTTTGCTTGATAACATCTAACTAGATAACATCATCAGTGCAAATGAGTATGGGGTTTGGTCTCTGCCCTGCCTATGTTGCTGGGGTGGTATGGTTTTCTCATTCATAGTTCCTTGTTTAGGGTATTATTTTCTGCTATTTGTCTGTTGCTAATCCCTGTTTATCTGTATGTTCTTTGCTGTAGACTATGGTCTTTTGAATGTATAAATGTGGCTTATCACTATGTATCTACATAGAGACAGATTGTCCATTAGTTCTTGGTAATATTCTGGAATCAGTCAACTTTTGAATCCACAACCACACCATCTTACTAGATTTAAGTGTCAACCCTGTTTTTCTTCATCAGGATCCTTGCAGCTTCCAAACATCAGCTCAAGATTCCTACTGCTTCTACTGGATGATATAGAAAAGAGATGTACACTTACATGACATCTGCATATTGCTAATACTGAATCAAAACTACCAGATAACCTTTCCCAGCAGCCTAATGTAGATGTTAAATCAAATAAGGGAAAGTGTCCTGTGGCATCCCATAACAAAATTGTTCTCATACCTTGCCCACTAAGAAAGTAGTTGCCACCTTGGAATCGCTTCCTCATCACTTTCAGTCATTCCAGACAGTCCAGATACTATGGTCAAGACACCATAACACATAAATCCAGCAGGACTAACCACTATCCCCCTTTTAACTCCCAACATAAGTTTTGATCCCATATTTGAATCTGTGGATGAAAAGAATCCAAATAGCCATTTATTCCAGAGACTTTTATAACTGACATCCTACCACATTCTCCATAATCTAAAAGCAGTGGTTACATATTATTGACAGGTTTAAAGAAGTTTCCTGAGATTGATACACAAGAAAATACCTGCTCAAACCCAATCCTATCAAGAAACCTATGGCATCCTTATTCCAAAGGTCATTTAGGATTCCAACAGATTCACTCAAGAGACTGCTGAGAAACTCTGACCAATTCGGAAATGTTTATGAAATGTTTGATATAGTCTTATTTTACTAGTACCATCCCACAACATATATTGGTGGGGTTGAACAATCCCGTGATCACTAGATAGTAATCTATCCATGGCAGTGGAGTAGTTCAGGTATAGCCCACCACCAGATCATGTTTCAATTATTCCAGCATACAAACCAACATCTAATGTGTTGCCCATACCTCCTCAGGTATTGTGTCTTTGAGATTTCATTGCTGAAAACAACCATGACAACAATAAGCTTATTGTTGTCATGGTGGTTTTCAGCAATGAAATCCCAAGCTATCTCAGAAATCCTCATAGGAATAACAGGTTCGAATTATCCCAGTCTATCAATATGATAGGCTACTTATCAGCCTATCAGTATATTCAACATGAATCCCAAGGCAAGGTTGAGAAGCCCAAGCAAAGATACTGCCATGCAGCTGATATAGCATTAAAACTGAAGTACCCCAGCTTATCTTAATGTAAATACAATCATATATCACAACCTACTACTTGATAAGATGGAAAAATGTAGGTTAGAAAGCATCACCACCTGATGGATTCATAGCTGGCTGACTGGCCGTACTCAGCGTGTGATCCTCAATGGAAGCACATCTACATGGATGTGTGTAGTGGGGTACCCCAGGGCTCTGTTCTGGGCCCAGTGCTCTTCAACATCTTCATCAACGATTTGGACGAGGCGATAGATGGGGAACTAATCAAATTTGCAGACGACACCAAGCTGGCAGGAATAGCCAACACTCCAGAAGACAGGCTTAAGATATAGGAGGATCTGGACAGACTTGAACACTGGGTGCTATCTAACAAAATGAAATTCAATGGTGAAAAAAGTAAGGTTCTACATTTAGGCAAGAAAAACCAAATGTACAAGTATAGTATAGGAGGTACCTTGCTCAAGAGTAGTAACTGTGAGTCCTAGTGGACAATCACTTAAATATGAGCCAGCAGTGTGCTGCAGCTGCCAAAAAAGCCAACACAGTGCTGGGCTGCATTAACAGAGGGATAGAATCAAGATCATGTGAAGTATTAATACCACTTACAATGCCTTGGTAAGGCCACACTTGGAATACTGCATCCAGTTTTGGTCACCACGATGTAAAAAAGATGTTGAGACTCTAGAAATAGTACAGAGAAGAGCAACAAAGATGATTAGGGAACTGGAGGCTAAAACATATAAGGAACGGTTGCTGGAATTGGGTATGTCTAGTTTAATGAAGAGAAGGATGAGGGGGGGGACATGATAGCAGTGTTCCAATATCTCAGGGGCTGCCACAAAGAGGAGGGAGTCAAACTATTTTCCAAAGCGCCTGAAGGCAGGACAAGAAGCAACGAATGGAAACTAATCAAAGAGAGAAGCAACCTAGAACTAAGGAGAAACTTCCTGACAGTTAGAACAATTAACCAGTGGAACAACCTGCCTCCAGAAGCGGTGAATGCTCCAACATTGGAAGTTTTTAAGAAGAGACTGGACAGCCATTTATCTGTAATGGAGGCATTTATACATCCGAACCTGGTAGACTTTGAAAAAATATGGACATATAAAGATATTTTAGATATTGATGGGAAATCAAAATCTAAACAAGAATTGGAAAATCAGGGAATTAACCTGTCCTGGTGGGCACATTTACAGATACAAAGTAGATATGAAAAAGATGTTAAAATGTATGGATTTTACAAGGATCGAACTGTGTTTGATAAGATTTTGTTAACCTCAGATGAGAAATTAATTAAGAAAATGTATAACTTCTTGTTAATTTTAGATATGGAAAGTGAACAAGTGAAAGAAACAATGATAAGATGGGCAAAAATTTTTGGTTATAATATAGAATTAGAAAAAATGGCAAATGTTATGGGAGAGAAACTATAAATTAACAATGTCAACTTCATACAAAGAAAATCTGTATAAAATGTTTTATAGATGGCACCTTCCACCAGCAAGATTAGCAAAAATGTTTAAAAATATGTCAGATAGATGTTGGAAATGTAAACATAACATAGGCACGTATTACCACATTTGGTGGACATGTGGTAAGGCAAAGGCTTATTGGAAAAATATACATATGTGGTTAGAAAAAATATTGGGCGAACAAGTGGATTTTAAACCTGAACTTTTTTTACTAGGTATTATGCCTGAAAAGACTAATAAGCACAAATTATATTTAATTTTACACATCACTACAGCAGCGAGAATAATTTTTGCGCAATACTGGAAGAATGAAGGACTGCCATCAGAGGAAGAAATAATCAGGAAAATATTGGAATGTGCAGAGATGGACAGATTAACTATGAGGTTGAAAGATAAAGAAGATACAGACTACTATCAAATTTGGAATTTATTTTATTCTTGGTTAGAGAAAAGAATGAAGGATTAGGAATTGAACATGTATTAGCATAGCAAACCCCAGACAACTTGTTGATTGGAAAAATTAACATATGTTGATGAAAAAAAAATTAATAAAATCTTTTATATATATATAAAAAAAAGCGCCTGAAGGCAAGACAAGAAGCAA
>NW_015386171.1:211713-220715 GCF_001527695.2 Protobothrops mucrosquamatus | reverse complement strand
CTAATTCTTTCTCTGCCTATCTCCAAAGCTGATGCATTACCTAAAATGTGGGTAAATATATCTTGGTCAGGGCCTCATTATCCCATTCTCATCCACCCATATCATTCTTTAAGTTGGTCTTATTGCAAATATATCTGGCACTTAGTACCCTCAGCTTGAGACCAAGGTCCAAAAAGCAATCTGGTTACCTGACTTCTATACTGAGAACAGAGATCCAGAAGAATGGAGTCACCTCTGAATCAATCTCTCTTCAGTGTTTTATGCAGTATCCCCATCTGCTCTCCAAAAGTGTGATTCTTTCCCTTTCTATACAATCCTTCACTCTTTCCTCACTCCTGTCCCATTCCAAATTATCTTTGGCACAGCATACTGGCTTCAATGTCCCATCTTAAAGTAACCCTCACACCATTCTTGATGATCATCCCTTACTCTGTCACTCTTCTCTTTCTCCCCTCCCATTTATTCCATTCTCAATAGTTATGACATTTGTCAGCCCTTTGACACAGATCAGTTGAGGAAACAGTATGAAGTACTGGAACTCTGTTTTTATAGGATATAATAACTAAATCTTGAAAACGCGATAGAGTTTCTCTCTGCTTCCCTTTTATATAAATATAAATAGAAGTAGCTGACAAAGAATGAAGAAGAGCAAAAGTTATTTAGAAGAATGTTATTGAAACCAAAACTAATATGGGGTCTAAATCAATTAAGATCATATGTCAAAGGTGAAATGGGGACAATATCAAAGACAGCATAAACCAAATGGGTAGAGGAGATAAAAATGGAGGGAGAAAGGGGGCAGCCCTAAAAGAAAAGAATGATAGTCCTCAAATAATTATAACAGTCCTTTTGCATTTGTTGAAGTATAATAGGAAAAAAATGTTTTGGCACTAAAAGGAGTTACAGATATAAACCCCACTCTAATGTCTTTCCTTTTTGACCAACAGATCAAGTTTACATTGCTCTCCAAAGGATTCATTTTGCATGTTCCTCCATTGTATGAAGAAATGCTGCTCTCCTCCGGATCCAGGACCTCAGGGCTTTTTATTTTATTTTTTTTAAAAACAAGGGCTAAAAGCAGTAAAAAAAAGAAAATTGAATGATTTTCAAAGTATGTCAGAAGCTGAATTACACAATTCTACTTCAAGATGCATTGCATTTCCATTTAAAACTAGTAATTTGTGACCAATTTAGGTCAGACAGCAGCAGTAATGCAGCTCTGTATCATAAAAAACATTCTATTTTCATCTATTTTTTTAAAGTCCCTTTGCCTCCACTTACCTCCTCATTATATTTATGCTCACTAATTGATTCTCTAAGGCTCTGGGTTCTTATTTATTCATGCAGGAAGGATGAATGAGGAATAACACAATCAAGTTAGATGTGTAACTGTTCCCAAAGCCTTTTATTATTTCCCGAAAAAAAAAAAACCCTCTCTATACAAATCAGATTGCCCCACCATACTTTGCTGCTTTCAGTTTAAACAGGACACCATCCAAACAGACCTTGGGCTGGCGCATACATTCATGTTCCACTGCAGCATGAAATGCTACTTTAAATGTATTAACAGAGCTGACAAATTCACATCCCATTCAGTAAGATATCAAGTGCTGGAAACATAAACACCACCAGTTGGTTGGTGTTGACATGCTTATGCTTATCCTCTCCTCCTCTCTCTACACTAAAGCGGAGAGACAGTTATGATGGAGTTTTCCTCGGAAAAGAATTTGGTGTGTTTAAGTGAAGACTCCCAGCTCTCCATCCTAGGCAGTTTTGTTTTCTTTTGGCTACCATTTTTTTAAGCAAATCTCATAGGAAAAGGACTACCAGAAGTGATGGTGTATCAACATTTAATTTTATTTTTGAGAAGAATATGGCTACTATCATGGCAGGACAGCTGCAATAGGTATTGCATCTCCCCCAAAAAGTGAAAGAGATTTTAATCATTTCCAAATTGAGTAAGCTCCATCATTCTGGAAACTCATTCCATCCTACTTAATAGGCACAGTAATGGAATGTGGAAGAAAGCAGAAGTGTTAACATTGTGGGGTCAATAACACTAAAATGGTAGATGCTTCTGGACTTTGATCACCTGGTTCTAGCCATCCATATTACGGTCTTTGATCCTTGCACACTTTGCAAAAAAACATACAGGCTGTGTCCGTAACATTTCTAGTGAAAAAATGCTATGCCTTAAAGAGCTTGTTGATAAAGCCTTCTCCAACCTAGTGTTTTCTATTTATAAATCTTATTATCCCTTAGGAATAAGACAGAAAGTAATATCAAGCCTTTCCCCCTCATTACTGCAGCCTTCCCACATTTTTTCCCACTGAAACATCTAGGAGAGATAGGGATGAGGCTGAATGGTACCCAGTTCTTCAAGGTTGCAAACATGGGAAAGAAGAAAGTTTTAGATTTCTGAGATAAACTTTATGGCTACTTGGATAATATAACAGAATCTTAAAAAGCTGACAAAGTAATTCTCCAGATTATTTTATACATACTGTAACAAACTGATTGACTTGATTGATTGAATTGATTGAAGGCAGAATTGTTCTCATGTTTTCTTCCTCCTCTGGAGTTAGGATTCTTTTCTCTAATGACCCAACTCCTTCATATAATGGTTTGGCTTCCTCCCGTGATCTCAGAGTCTGTTAGGTATTCCATCACAATGGGAGGCTACTGCTAAAGAAACCTAATAGGAAAGTGTCCCCTTGATGTTTCCCTTCAAGATTTAATAAAAATGGGGGAAGCCAGAGATGCTGCAATCCCTTGTACAGTGGAAGATGAGACATGCTTGTAATTTATGTTCATTACGTAATAAATAATTGCAAAAACTCTGCATATCACCAAAGAGGACTTCTTCAATGTTTGCTTCTTTTCTGAAAGAATTTCAAAATCAAATTCTCTTTCATAAAGTTAATATTATTATTATTANTAATAATAATAATAATAATAATAATAATAATAATAATAATAATAATAATAATAATAATAATAATAATAATAAAGTTGGAAGGGACCTTGGAGGTCATCGAGTCCAACCCCCTGCTCAGGCAGGAACCCTACACCATTTCAGACAAATGGGTGTCCAGTCTCTTCTTAAAAACTTCATTTAAGTTAAGTTACAACTGTTAGGAAAAAATGCAAGATAAATTTTCAGCACCAGATGAAGGTTGCATTAAGAAATTTTCAAACTTACTACCATTCTTGTGGAATTGATGGAAGCATTCACTGAATCAGAGACTTCTGTTAGTGAAGTGACCCCATTTAAGCCCCACAATCCTATTTAAATAAAAACAATTTCTGGGAATTTAAAAGGTTTACAGATGAAGAAACCAAGACCATGATAACTCCTACCGTCTAGCTGGAGTAGAATTAAAAATATAACAGGTGCCTCCATGATAAAATAACTCATGGATTTTTATTTATTTTTTGTTTAAATTGTGATAAAGTAAACAAAAGCAAAACACAAATATAAACAACAACATTAAAGGACCATAAGATACAGCCTTCTAATCAATAAGCATTTCGATAAATAATAAAAACCGTAAAAAAGTTGTTGGGGATGGGGAGACTCAGAAATTATGTTACACAAAGAACAATTCCAAAAACACTAATTTGCTCAAAAGTTTTCTCCTTTGTTTATTTCTCAAAAAATACAAATTCAAACATTTCAAATCAAAGAAATGATTGAAATTACTTCCAGATAGTGTTGTTATAATTTACGATAACTATGATAATACATGGTTATACTAGCAATTCACATATATACCATTTTAGTGTAAGCCTATGGAAAATAAGATTTTTATTTCATTAAGAGAACATACCCTCATTAAATTAACGCTGTATAGCCTCACTGCTGCATTCAATCTACATGACAAAATATAATGGCAGTGTGTGCTTACTTATGCATAGATTTTCTTGCCTGCTAAAGTTTATGGATGGATCATTAACAATTGTTCATTTTTTTATCTTGTGATCTTTTGGGGGGCTACATATGCCCCAACTAATTTTTTATTTGATTTGTTTAATTTACATAATTGTATCAAAATCTTCCTATTCTTCTTTCAATTTTCTCTTCATCTGTGTCTTGGATGTCATCATTAGCAAAAACGCACATGAGTTAATCCATGACATTTCCATATAATTGGATCTTAAATGTAATATAGGCAAAAAAAGTGAAAATAAAAATAACAGCCTTTGGCTTGAGAGCAATACCATCTCCAAACAATACTGAAAGTGAGATGAAACTGAGTAGAAAGTAAACCCATATCCTCCATTTAAAGGATATAATGCAGCCACAAGACTTTGCATATATTATCAAAATACAGACACTATTTACTGACATGGATATTCTTGCTAAAAGTATTGGAAAACACATGAAACACTTTTTTTAAAAAAGTTATGAATCAAACATTTACCAAATACCAAAAATACCAAAAATTTATACCACTCCCCCTTTCTGGGGTTGTCCTACATAAGAGAATCCTATACTTTTTGGTATCTCAACCTGGAACTGGAAAGATCCTATTCTGGAAATGTTGGAAAACTGCTAAAAGTCCATGTCAGAAATACTGCACTCAATAGAGCAGTAGAATAGACTCAGCATGAGGTAACTTCTGATATTCCTGTGGCAAACTGATTTGAAATCAGGGAGTTTTCAAAACTGTTGTATGATGGTGACAAAGTCGAGTTTGCTGTTTTCTATGTATATATGTGTTTTTGGTTTCCTGTTTTTCTGTCTATCTAGTCATCTTTGAGCATATGCTATCAAAAACTGTTTAAAACTTAGACATTCTGATGGCTTTATTTGATATTGACAGGTTCTTTTTCTTTTGTTGGGTTGAGTCTGTGAGAACATTTTCATGAGACGCAATCATTATTTCTGGTGGTTTTTAGATTGAAGGGATTGACTTAAGGAGATTGAGTTAAGGAGTTACTTTATTCATACCTGTCTGGGTTTTGTCACAGGTTCTGAATGGTAGGCCATTGATCTTAATCAGCTAATGGAATAATTAAAATAGATAAGATAGGTAGCTGTGCAAGTTAGGCATAGGCAATGAAGTTGGTCATGCAGAGAACTTAGAAACCTGAAGTATATTTCATCAGCACTCTCTCTGAACATTAAAAGTATTCTATCATTTGAGAGTCTCTCTCTTTTTCCTTTCTGGTATTTTTAGCATTAAATCAACAAAGCTGTTACTGTCATTTTTTCAGTCAGACCGTCATCTAGTGGGAATGCAAAATTATACTCAGCTGCAAACTATTGACACTCCCCTTAACAAAAATGGTTTTAATAAATCTTTACATTTAGCTTCTGAGATGAGAGAGAGAGAGAATCTTTACCATGAAATATACAAGTATGTAAGTGTTTTATGAAAAGTTTTATTAACTTTACAAAAGAAGAATTGGCAGCGAACCATGAACATCCTGTACTTCTAACACGTGGTTATAAATTACATGTTCTTTCCAATAACATCTGAAAGAGAGACTGTAATTTAAATTTCAAAACCACTTGGCATACCTACTATATAGTGCTGACATGAAGTAAAGGGAGGATCTGGAGAGACTCAGACAAAGAGTGAAAATATAAAGACATCCTTAGCTTAAAAAGCTGCTGATGAATACAATTCCTTTCCAGCTGGACAGGGATCAAGTACTTGCTTGTCATCTCATTCAATGCACTGTTCAATCAGAGATTCTTCCTTTCAACAAAAAGGAAACTTAAGTGCTGCTAATCATCCCTTGTACAACTTTATCTTGCAGATACCTTCTTTATGTCAGGATATATTTTTTTTCAATGACCATTTGCCAACAGCAGAGGGATCAAACTTGTTATTAAGAACAAAATGCAAGTATGCCTTCACTGACTTGGGGTGGAGAAAGGAGGGAGGAGAGTATTTTTATAGGTGCATGTGTTATAACATTACATATAGCTTTATAATGTTTCATATCTCTCTCTCTCTCTCTCTCTCTCTCTCTCTCTCTCTCTCTCTCTCTCTCTCTCTCTCTCTCTCTCTCTCTCTCTCTCTATATATATATATATATATATATATATATATATATATATATATATATATATATATATATATATATATATATATATTTTATATTATATATATATATATTATATATATATATATATATATATATATATATATATATATATATATATATATATATATATGTATCTGTGTGTATATATATGTTTGTGTATATACACAGATCATATACACACACATATACATACATACACATACATACATACACATACATCCAATCCAGACAACTTTGTGTGAACCAGAGGAATGTGCATATAGTTTGGTGTAAAGATAGACTGTTGAAAAAAATAAGCCTGGTTAGTTTTATATGCCAGTATGCCTATGATGTGGGGATTAAGACTTATTCTTTACCAAACATTAAATAAATTAAGCTGATTTGCATCAAACACACTGTAGGTGAAGGCAATCTTTCTCTCATATTTTGGGCATTAGGAAATCTGAATGCAATTTATTCTTAGAAAATGGCTGCCACAATGGGTACTGCCAGTCATAAACCATATCCATTTACTAGAATGTAAGCTGATCAATGGTTCTTTCCTTCATAGGTGAGTTGTATTATCCCAGCTTTGTTATCTTTTCTGATTGATTTTTAAATTGTGCCCACCCAAAAACTTTACTGGGCTGCAGGCTTCTTTTATGAATCCACTCATTTAAGGGGTTAACATTTGGAAGGCAGCTTTATTTCTTTTCAATTAAAAGAATTTAGAGGCAGGAAGTGGGGCAAAGGTGGGTGGTGTTACCTATAGCATCATTTGGCCCTTGGTCATCATGTCAGCTACCCATCATATCTGCAGTACAGGAATTTAGGAAGCATCCTTATATGGAAGTAGATCTTTTTGTCACCTCAATTAGCCTTGTCTCCATTAGAAATAGATCAATAGTTGTCATAACAGATGTTTACCTCTCCCAGAAGCAACTGTCAGCATGGCAAAGACACTGTCAGCATGGTGAACACTGATGCTCAATCCTTCGGAAGGCCCCTGTGTTGCTTATTTCTGACTGGAAACAGCTTTCCATTGATTTAAACAAGGGTCTTACTTAGCTCTGGTTAGATTAAATGTGGGAAGTTTTATATACCAAATATGTAGTCTAATGCCATTCCTCTTAAGGGAAAAGCTGTGTTTAAACTTCTTGATACAATAATGATCACAAGGCATGGATGATGTGGGGATATTTCTCTATGCACAGAAAACGTATATTAATTAAAGAATCCCCTTGGCTTTAATTGTTCATATCCAAAGAAGTTAAATGATTTGCGCTGACTGCTTGATTCAAAATATATGTACTAGGAAAACATTGTTCAGTTCCACTATTTCTATGTACCATCTTGTAGATAAATTACATTTGTTGTATTTTTTTTCAGGATTCTAGATCTCATGTTAAGATCTGATTTACAAACCATTATATTTGAACTGAGTACATTAATTATTTGTATGCTTTCGATACAGTTCTATTGTTTTCCCCAAGTGTAAAGGTAATGCATTGTGCCTTTAAACATTTGATATTCCCTTTAAATAGTCAATGATAATGGCATATGTAGTCAGAATAAATCCAGCTTTCATGCTAGAATTCTGGAAAAACATTTAACAAAGGGCTCATCTCTAACATGGGAAGCTGGATGGAATGAATTTTTCCACTTTGCAGGGCTATGTTCAAACCTAGAAGGCAGTGCCAGTCAGTTCAACTCCTGGAACTGAATGTGAAACCAGATAGAGAGAGCCAAACCGCAGACTATCATACAGTGCTAACATTCCTTAAGACCAGTAGCTAAAGCAACAGAAATTGAAAAACCAGTGGAATATGAATTGTGCGGGGAAGGGGAAGAAAAACCAGTGGAGCATGAGGAGCGGGGAAGGAAGTTGATTTGTGACATAATTAGGAGGAGGGGAACAACTGCAAGCTTATGAAGAGAAGCCATCCAAAGACATTTGGGTTTATTTTAGATGATGGAAAGCACATTTGCAATGGTTCCATTGCCTGAATGAGTATTACTCTTTGTGGAACTGTGAGAAAAATTGTTTGTTTAATTGGGCTGTGCTGAAATGCAATTTCTGAATTTTCTTCTCCTACAGAGGAGGAAGAGAGCCAGTTTGCTATAGTGGCTAAGGCACCAAGGCTAGAAACCACGAGCCTTGAGTTTTAGTCCTGCTTTAGAGCTATCAAGCCAGTTTGGTGATCTTGGGCCAGTCCCTTCTCTCGGACCTAGGAAGGAAGCAATGGCAAACCCCTTCTAAAGATACTGCCAAGAAAGCTGCATTTGCCAGAATCAGCACTGATTTCTGTGCTGACTTCTGGCAAAGCACACAAACACACACAAGCACAAGAGGAGAGGTTTTGTTTTGTTTTCCTTTTCTTATGGAAAAGGTTTTTTTTTCTTATTTTGAGTCATTCAGAATTGTTGTTCTTGTTGTTAGAATAACCTTACTCTAACTAAGGCAGCTGAGTGTTTCTATTACCTGCCTTCCAATGATCTTCATTTCCCCTAATGGTAGGGGGCTTTCTCAGGATGCTTTCCTTGTGCTTTAATTGAAGCACGGATATGAAGCAGTGCAGAAAAATGCCAGACAAATTATTTACAGTGAAGGATAGGATATTTGCAGACATATCTTTTGGCCAACTTGCATCCAAGATAAGCAAATGAAATCTAATTCTTATTTTCCTTTTAAAATGAAAATCAATTTGTTTAGCAGATTAAATATAAATGATAAAAATGTTGAATATTTCGTTACTGTGCTGGGTCTCTCTCTCTCTCTCTCTCTCTCTCTCTCTCTCTCTCTCTCTCTCTCTCTCTCTCTCTCTCTCTCTCTCTCTCTCTCTCTCTCTCTCTCTCTCTCTCTCTCTCTCTCTCTCTCTCTCTCTCTCTCTCTCTCTCTCTCTCTCTCTCTCTCTTTCTCTCTCTCTCTCTCTTTCTCTCTCTTTCTCTCTCTCTCTCTCTCT
>NW_015386171.1:191174-211613 GCF_001527695.2 Protobothrops mucrosquamatus | reverse complement strand
CCAAATAACTGCCAACATTTCCCCTTGATTATGACATTTTACAGATGCAGCAGCTCTTGATATTACAATATCTTGAAAACATTTAGGACTGTTGTTCAAACTGGACCTCTGAATAAGCTTCATTGGTGATGCACACAGTACAGCCAGAAGGTACATGCATAAATGTGCTTCCTGCATTGAAATCAGCAGGGATGGAGTAGTCCTAAAATGTGCAAAAGCTATCTCACCTTTTTTTAAAAAATCGCTAGAATTAAATAGAGGACATTATGATAAGTTTAGAGCAATGACGGTCAGAATGTGGGTTTGATCATTGCACAGAGATAAAAGAATAATGTTCATACATGGTTATTTTATCCTCTTTGCTGTTCCATCAAGTTCTAAAGCATTTTGGACAATGCTTTCAAAGGCTGCAAAATTTGTTTTATTGCTAACAATAGCAGGCTAAACAACCAACCAATCAACTAACCAATTAAATGCAACCTATTATTTTAAGATTAATATTAATTTGTTTACTTATCCTATTTGCAATTTACTTTTATTTGGAGGATAAACAAGTGAGTTTATTTTGTCCTTCTCTTCCATTTATCTTCCCCATAACTGAAGAGAAGTACAGAAGGGCCACATACTGGTTATTGCTTGATATTCAGGGGAAGAAGCTAGAAAATCTAGACCTAGAAGAATAGAAGCAGTACAGTTTCTTGAAGAGCTCTGGAACATCAGTTACTGTGAAATAGGGCAGAGAGGCTGATAACTGGGCACTAACAGGACCATCTGCAGGGGATTGAAAAAGTAAAGATGATAGTTCGAACCGTGATTAATAAAAAGGTCGGAGCTTTCATCACATCTTCCAATCTGACTTTTTTGACTCTTCTACTGACATCCTGGGAACTAAATCAGGATTTTATGACCCACCCAGAATTTGGTTTTAAGAAGGGCAGCCATTTAATTTTTTAAAATAAAAAATCAAATTGTGTATAACAAGATCTGCATCGAGTGACAATAATCTTAAATCTCACTTCAAAGTGGTTTTTGTTGTTGTTGTTGTTATAACTTTAACAATCCTTAATGTTTTCCTAGGGAGTAGCTATCTTATTCTTCTACTTTTAAAGAACTATCTACAAGAGTTCATGAAGAAAATGCACCAAGACTCAGTTTACTTGAAAAGAGTCCAGTAATTGGTCTTGAATTTTTTGTAGAAACATTTCATTTTATTTGTCAAGACTTTGAAGAAGAAGCATTTTTAAAATAAAATAAAATAAATAAATAAATAAATAAATAAAAGCTACAAATAGTGTATACAATGCATCAGTGTATTGGATTGATAATCTAATATGAATATGAAGCGGCAACTCTTGTTATAGCAATCCAAGGTCCTGACGTACAGTATATACTTCCTAATGTTTAAATTAAAGCAATGCATGTAAGCAATACAGGAATAGAAAGCTGAAATGTAGCACTCCCATTTTCTGAGCAGCAGGATTTCAGATTGCTTTAACAGTCTACCTGCAACCCTGGCTATTAGAATGAAGGGAATGAAATACCTAGCACCCATTTGCAAATGGGATTCTCCATCAGGATGTGCATGTAGAAGCATGTCTTTAACATGATTCAGTGGATACTCTTTTGTCAGTCTAAAATGGAATAGTTCACATAGCTTCCTAAAATTATGGACTTTTACATTGCATATTAATTGGGGATAAGAAATATGATTTTTCTTTTCTTCTTTGTTGACCTTGATATTGGGAAAAAAAGAATCTTAATTCAAACAAATTAATGAGCGGCATTCCCTACAAATTGGAACTTGGCTTTTATCAAAGGTGTTAAAGAAAAATGCCATGTGAGTTTACAAGAGCATGATGCTAATCTTATTAGATTGTGCTCTTTCTTAGGGGAAATAAAAGAGGTACAGTTAAGGAGGGATGTGAGTCACAACTGAATAAAATGCTCATAAAATTGCAGCAACATCGCATGAATATATTAGACAAGTAGTTTCTCCAGCAAGTGACCTGAATAAGCTATTTAAAGTCATTAAGCATTATAAGGTGGACTAAGAGATTTTGACTTAACATAGCCTGTCAAAATCTATTTTACAACCATAGGGGAAAAAAATAAAATTAATTTTAGTACTTTAAGAAACCCTTTGATGAAACAGTTGTTATCAAATAACTATCAACCTGCAAAAGATTATACAACTGTACACAAGGGATAAAGGAGTTCAAATCTATTGCTTGTCCTAGCCATAATATTATATTTTCCAGAAATACTTCTTAAAGGGTTTATTCAAATACTGTTGGTTTGGAAATGCCCCAATCGTTGCTTCATTTCACATGAAAAGGGTTAATCAATATCCAGTCCAGTCCAGTCCAAATTAGAATGCACAATATCATAAATTAATCCTACCTGAATTTTGTATCTGACTGTGGTTCTTTGAAAATCCCCCAAATTTGTATCTATAATTAAACACAGACTCTGCTGACATATACTTTTTTGTATAATGGTGTGAAAATACTTATGACATAAAAAAGTTCCTTCTTAGCATATGAAAAGTCTATTACTCTAAATATTCCATTGGGTTAGGAGAAATAAATATTGTATTTTTGTTCATTCAAGAATCCCTGTAGGAATCTCCTACTATCACAAAAATAAACCAAACTTGTTTTGTTGCATGTAGTTAGTTGTGATAGTACTATAATAAAGGCAGGGTATTAAATAAATAAATAAATAAATAAGTTAATGTTTATACCTGATGAAGATGATAGAAATTCTTGCATATCACCTGTTATTCTTCAGCTTGAACCAGAAGTGTTTCTGCACATTTGTATTATAGTCTTTTGAAAGCATTTTTAATAGTTCTGTTGATCCCACCATTCTTTGCATTTCTCTACAGTATGACCTTCTTTCTTTTGTGCCATCTTCTTCTGAATTTATATAAGGGTAGCTATTTTCACTGATGGGTTGTGAATTAAAATTTAGCAGTATCCAGATCTTAGACACCTGTGATGTCAAAGAAACAGTATTTATCAGCAATAAAAAATAATAATTAAAAATCACATGTTTCCACCTGTTCTTTGAAGCAGAAGATGTCAAAACAAATGAAGAGTAACATAAAAAAGACAACAGTGACAGGACTGTTATGAACAGTGCAGAGATAATACCTGAAAGTCGTAGAAAGGCTCTAGAATCTAAGAAGTATGAACTTTGCAACGGTGAGGTAGGTTTACAGTAAAAATGTTGGCTCCAATGTTGGGATTAAATAGCTTTGAAATAAGAAATAACATACACACACTCATTAAATTTAAGGTACAAAGTACAAAGTTCAAAAACAAAAATATTCATGCTAAACAATCTTCCAAGAAAATAATTCTGTGTCATTCAAAAGCCAAAAAGTGCACTGACATGAGGTTTAGCTCAGAATCTGATCTGATTGATCGAAGTGCAAACTAATCTACCTTCTTGGGCTGACACCTAGTCCCAATTTTATGTGGGCAGGAATCTGACTTTTCTTAAAGAGTGATATACAACAATAACCTATTTTTTTTCTATTTAACCAAATTAAATCATAAGGGTTAATAAACCTTTAGGAATGGATTGTTACACAAATCAGATCCCTCTTTTTTATAACTGTCATGAAAGTCATTAATAGAACAGTGATGACTCTAAGTAAGAATCTTGGAAAACATCTGAAGAATTGCAGGTTCTTGTGAAGAGAGTTTCCACATGTTTTGCAATTTCTATGAAAACAGTGCATCGTAATATAGATATAACTTGAACAATAACATCTACAATATTATAAAAACATAGAAGTAGATATTCTAAATATATTAAAAATAAAAGTCTTGGGCTTCTTGACCTAGACTTCCATTGTCTATTTGCAGTAGGTGATCACTGTCTGGAACCTTTTGAGTGAAGGGGGGGGATGGGGACGAGGACATGAGATTTTTTCATTCTTATTTTTAGTGGTAAAGAAGATTCTGCCTTTGCTGGGTGATTTGTTATTGTTGGTGTTCCTGTTCTTTTAGAGTTATCTGCCAGTTCTCAGACTTTGGACATTGATATACAGAACAATAGGGACTGCTATATTTTTCAATGTATGGTTGTATCTGGTCAACCCAGTTGAGCAGAATATTGGCCTCTTTTGATGTCTAGTCTAGTCTAGTCTAGTCTAGTCTAGTCTAGTCTACTCTACTCTACTCTACTCTACTCTACTCTACCTTAGATTTACCTCCTGACTTTCATTTAGGAACTCAAGGTGTCTCCATCCTACTTTTTCCCCATGGCAACAACCCTGTGAGATAAGTTAAGCTGAGAGAGTAACTAGCCAAAGCTACCTGAGTTTCTTTTTATCTGCCAAGAGGAGCCCCTGCATTCATTGAGAGAATGAATTTAATTTCTGTGCAATTCCCAGTACCATCTCTTGAAGGCACTTCTGAAACAAATGCTTGCATGAGAGAGGAGATTGAACAAAAATTGTCTCTTGGTCAGTCTGTGAGAAGCTCCAACAGATCCAAAACTTGCCAGGGACAGAAGGAAGCTTTCCATTTTGCTTGATCCAAGCTGTCATTTCTTTAAGAATTGAAATCTAGATGATTCATGCAAACCTCAGATATATTCTGGACTCCGTTCAGCAGAGCAAACATAGCTTTTTGGGGAAAAGAAAAATTTTAATGGAAAGAGCAGAGGCTTGGAAAAGGGAAATAGTCATTTCTGAAAACCAATTATTCTCCCTTTAAGATCAATGTACAGTGTCTTCAGATATGCACCTTAGATGTTCGGATTTCTAGAAAAATCAGTGGTTTCTAGAACACCCAAACCCATTTGTTCAAGTTCAAAACCTTTTTTTATGGCTACAGATAACTGTTTTATACTCAACAGTTTGGCCTGGACACAAGAATGCATCATTGTGCTTTCCCTTTATTAACTGGATGCAAATGAGGTTCAGAGTTCAGATAACAATTCCTGTAATTTAGCCCTCAGAAAATAAGCTGGTGTTATCTTGTTTATGTCTGCTGTTTCTATGAGGTTTGTCTACTCTTTGACATTGTCAGAAAGCAGGCAAATGTGAAAACTGGTTTTGTCTCAAATCCACAAATGCTGTGAGGAAGAAGTTGAGTGGGATGATGAGAACCAAGCCAAGAAAAAAAAAAGAATTGTGCTAGTTGAACTTCTCTCTTTTCTTCTCCCCATCCTCCTTCAACTGATGGATGATGGGGAGAACAGTCAAACAAAGAGATCTGTAGAGAGTCTCAGCAGAGAAGAAACTTTTATTAAATTTTATATGACCAGGAAGATTTGTGCCTAACTTATTAAGTCTACGATGTGGGTGATAGCTCCTCTTTTACTTTTAAAATGCTCTTTAAGTTTGTGCTTTAAACCTCAACTTCTTTCACAAGAAGTTGATATCACATAATGCATGGGCATCCCAAGAAATGCTATTTGCTGTGAGCTTTATTTGAAGAAATGTTTGTCTCTGTAAGAAGAACATGATTTATGTATAAGACATTAAGATCAATATAAAGAGCAATGTAGCTAGAATTCTGGAAGATGCAATCCATGGTTGTATTTATTGTAATGTCCTATTAACACATACTGCAGAACTTGAGATTTGCTACCCATTCTGAGCACATTTAGTAGTAATGAAATCCAATTGGATAAAGGAGGTAAAGGAGTACAGTAAGAATTAAGAATTAATTAAGAATTAATTAAGAATTAATTAAGAATTAATGAAACCAAGTTAAGAACTGTAGTATTTCTCTCCCTCTGTGACTAAGAATGGATCTCTTTGATTACATATCATACTTTTCTTCATTCCCTGAGTGGCGTAGAAGACATAACAATTCTGCTAAAATCTAAGCCAGAGCTTTCCTTTGCTACTGAAAAATGGTGTTGAACAAAGATGCTGAGATAGGTGAATTATTATGGTCCATGTAATGGTAAGATTAGGCATTAATTGGTCATCTACAGAGTTTGCTATAGAGTACAATTTCTGTATCTTCCCATTGAAATCAGTGGAAATTAAAGGAGCTGATCCTTTAGTGATTCTTGCCACGGCTGGATGCAAGATACATCAGCTGCACAGATGCTTGAAAGTAAGGCCCACAATGTTCTGTGGAAGTTACTCCCTGTTAAGATGTTCCCCAGGAGAATTCTAAGAGGCTTTCTTCTGTATAAACATACATAGGATTATGTTGTATGGCACATTAATGCAGGGCTGTGGGGTTTGTCAGTTTAGATACCTAAACTGTTATCTAACTTACAGTGTTGCAACAAATATTGTGTACCATTGGGGGAAATCAGAGAGAGTGGGCACAACCTTCTGTCAATCTTGCAAAGCATTTCTTAAAGAATAGAGAATTAGGATCAACATTCATTTAAGAATTCTCAGATCAGCATTGTTTACATTTACTAGGAAAGAAATAGAATTCTAAAGGGCCGACACAGAGAAAATAAATACGCACATGTAAATGCACATTGTACTACTTCCACTTTCAGGGTTTTTTTCTTAAATAATAATTACTCAGATGTTTCCTTAAAATATTCTTACAATAGCAATTGACGTATGGTATGGTTTGCAGATGTAGCAGCAGTAACACAGCTGGATATAATGTTATAGACATCTGGTGCACAGATGCTTGATTGTATGATTGGTAGTAAGCCAGTGAAACAATACATTGAGGAACTAAAGGCCACTGTAATTCCCCTAGCCTCTTAGACTCTGGCCTTTAACAAAGCAGTTCCTGGAATTGTTTGAAAGCCCAATGGTTAATGTTAATTCTTAAATCTTTAATCATTATGCCAAGGGTAAAATAGAAAGGCTTAAAGATTTATGATGTATGAAATCAGAAAGAATTATACGGTTTGGCACACTACAGTTCATTCCATCAATTGGACGGAGATAGGATGCCAACTGCATCATAGATCTGGAGAATATAGCAATGTTGAGACAACACACTCATAATTTTCTTGAGTCCTTTCAGCATTATGCTTGTATAAGTCACTCCTAACTCAACTCATTAAATGTAAGGAACAAAAATGGATGCTATTAGGATATTGATAGGAGTCAGAATCTGAATCTGGTATCTGCCACTATGGAACTTTAAATACCAGGTCACTAGTGTCAAACTCGCCGCTTCCCGTGACGTGTCGCAACGTATCATGACTTTTTTCCGCATTGCCGGAGCTGGGGTGGGCGCGGCCTCCACATGATGCTACCAGCCCACGGGCTGGCAGTTTTATACCCCTGGTCTAGGTAGTTCCATAAGTTTGCAGATAAAAGTATTGTGGGATAGTGCTGTAAGCCCCATTTATGTCTGTTCAAAAAACAAGGTGTTTCTGCTCCATGTCACATCAGCTGGCCTTTGAAGTTCTAGCAGGAAAGAAAATAGAATCTTTAGAGCAATAATATTAGAATGGACACTGTACTGCAATTAAATACAAATTGTTCTATCATATTTAATTTTCACTCCTGCATGTCCATATGAACTGCATACTTGGGCACTTAAATCAACATGCTAAAAAGTGAGCACAAAAGTGTATAGTCGGCACAAAACATATCCCTAAACCATGATACTGTATTAGCAAAAATTAAACACAAAAGTTTGTATATTAGGAAAAGAATGTATACCCAAGAATATACATGTGAATTTTCAGCTGAATTTGTAGCCAAAGAAGAGGGGGAGAAGAGGGAGAAGAAGCATGAAGGACACCGACAAACTCATTCATTTCTCTCACTGCCCACATTTTGGAAGACTCATCAAATGAGGATATACAGGTATTCTTTTTCAGAAGATTGTTAATAACAATATTCATGTTTTTTCAAGAGTCAAAAGAAGCTAAGCTCATTACTGGGATTAAAAAAAAAAACTCAGCGTGGCCCTCCTCACAGCAGTCATTAATTATTTATTTGGTTTTGCTGCTAACTAATGAACATATTTCTTGGTTACTTTGAACTGACTTTTGTTTTAATTTTTTTAATCTAAAAAATTCATAAGATATTTGAACCCTAAGATTTAAAAAAGAAAAGAAAAAAAAGAAATATCTGCTTTATTTTTTCATATTTTACATGAAGGTTTGGTAGAGGGCTGACTTTTTCTTGCTCTGTACTCCAAGGCCCAAATATTTAGCAATCCAAAATGCCATTTTCGGTGTGCTTTCACAAAGGGACTTGTTTCAGTAGAAGCAGTGGTGGGATTCAAATACCTGAACAACCAGTTCTCTGTGTGGATGCAGGCCTGGGCCTCTGAGGCCTAGAACTGATTTCTGGACGTGGTTTTCTATCTTCTAGCTTCCCATTTAGTGGACAATGAAGACAACATATCCAGTTTCTGCCACAGACAGCCTCTTGAAATAAAATACAAGTTTTTTGCATTTGAAAGTCTGAACAAGGCAGTTAAGTTTATTTTAATTTTCTGCTGTTCATGGTCTTTTACGCCATTTGTATAATCATTCATAACACAAATGATGTTACTTGCATCAATGATGTAAGCTGCCACATTTGACATAATTGGTGCTTTAACTTACATTCATCCCTGCCTCTCAAGTGGTCTGTTAAACTGAAGTGTTGCTGTATCCTTAAAAGACAAAGATAAATACACCAGCACTTCTTTCTTCAGCACTGATTTGCTGGGAACATTAGGACTTGTGCCTTAGTATACACAACTTCTACAAAGCATGACGAAATGACAGCTGTCTCTCTGGAATATTAACTGGCTCAAAAAAGGTAGCATTAAAAATATCCTGAATGTCTGAAATCTTATCCTATATTGTCTTGCTCTCATGGGCATGGTTCCTCCTCCCACTCCCTCTTTTTTTGGTTTTTTAAAATACAAAATGATGTTACTGCTCAGGAGAACATTGTTTTCCAGACACATGTATCTGAAGTATTGTTATTATTTAATAGGCAGTGTAAAAGGCTCTAAAGCAGAGGTCACCAACCTTTTCATATTGGCGGCACAGAGGGAAAGGGAGCCAGGCAGGAATGGGACTGTGCACATCCACAGGGGGCTAGCGGCCCTTTTGTGCATGTGCACAGGCGCTAGCCGCTGCCACTGCTAACGCCCGTGCGCATGCCAAACTGGCCATGGAAACTGCATGGCACTAGCCACGTCAGGTTTAGAAGAGATTAAAACAATATAAGTAACAAACTTCAAATTAACCCACACCAAAGTTCATTTGAGCCTTATTCACCCTGGTCAGAATGCACAGTTTGAGTCTGTACAACGTGCAAGATTCTTGCAATCTGCTGTCTAAGAATGGTTGAATACACAGAAGTCAGGAGTGAAATAATAGCTTTCATGTCCTCCCGCTCACTTTTGATTTAGTATCCAGGACTTTGCCAGTTACACTGTGCATTAGCACAAAAAGGACAGATGGGTGTTTATTTATTTAACTGATATCATAACTCAGGAGCATCCTCAGGGGAGATCAAAAAGAAGCAAGACAGTAGCCACCACTGCATGATCAAAGCACATACAAACACCTTTTTAATGTGCATTCTGAATACAATATATATATTGTATATATATATATTCAAATATATACATTCAATTGCACATTCATGATTGATATCTTTTTTTTGTCATTCCCCCACAGATTCATCTGGTTCAAGCTTACATTTGCAGTATGCTCAAGGAAATGGATCAGATAGAAAACACAAGAAGATTAAAAAAGAAATGATAAAAAGATGACACAAAACACAGTGACACTAAAAATATTAGCATTTAAAAGTCTCGCTAAAGAAAACTCTGTGCAGTTAGGTTTTATATCTATTTGCTGTTAAAAAAATTAAAATAAATACATAGCTCAACATATAAAAATTGTGTGCAAATACTCCTGAGTGGATTTTGTTTGGAGTAAAACAATGCAATTGAAAACAACTTATCACAAAACTGATGTAGAATTCATAGATTTATATAGACTTTCTCAAAATATTTGTTGGCTTAAACATATTTGAGGAAGCTGCATGGAAAATGTAGGCATCGTAAAGATCTATAAAAATTAAAAGATTTTACAAAAGCTGTAAAATATATATTATAGAGAGGTTTTTTTAAAAGAAAACAAATCCAAATGTAGATTCTGTTAACAACTGTCCATTTGTTAATGGACTTCTTCTAGTTACTGTAGTTTTATCAAGAGAAAACTAACAAATATACTAACATTAAAATTCACTATGAATTTGGCAATTATTTGCCAAATTATTTGCCAAATTAATCATTTCTTTAATCAGATTCAAACTATCAAGAGTTGAGAAATGGACACGCATATAAATTAACAGATCACTCTTGATTCTTAAAGCCCTTCCAAGTCATGCTCCAATCTAAGATAAATTTAGAAGAGAAACTGCAATATCCTAACTAAATTTTCTCCCTTAACTTGTATT
The DNA here is from genome assembly GCF_001527695.2 of Protobothrops mucrosquamatus. Taxonomy (NCBI): domain Eukaryota; kingdom Metazoa; phylum Chordata; class Lepidosauria; order Squamata; family Viperidae; genus Protobothrops; species Protobothrops mucrosquamatus. The sequence goes on along the minus strand of NW_015386171.1, from coordinate 201,238 downwards.
GGAAAATCAGATAGACATTTCTTTGTTTGCTTGCTTGTTTGCTCTGTTTATATACCACGAGATTCAACAAAAATGACTCCCAGTGGTATATTGCATAAATACATAAATCTTTTACCTCCTCACATCCAGTCTGTTGGCCTGACATCAAAACACCTCAAGGTAAGGTTGCGGATTGCCTTGCCTCTGTATATATTAAGAAACAGTATCGATCATATTGATCATATGATCATATCATATCCCCCTTGGAGTCGTGTTCTCTTTGTCTGCTTAGTTGAAACAAAAATCTTCTCTTGTTAGCTTCACAATTATTAATGGATGGATGAGAACTGAGGATGTGATAACACTGGGAGCTACATATATGTACACATTTTCTTCTATTTCTTATTTCATTTCCTTTTTTAAATGTCTGTCTTTCTTTTCTTTTTTTTACCAAAATGAGAAACAGCATGTTCTTCCTTTTTGCTATTTGAAACTTCAACTCATTTGAGAACTGTTCCTTTTAAAGATAGAGGGAAAGTTACCAAAATACCAGATGTTTAATCAATACTCTTAACATTCTGAAAGTCTAGAGCAAAGAAACAAAATGTCAATTGAATCACTCTGGAAAAGTAGCTTTTTGATGTCAGCCATCTACAGTGTAATGTATTGATGCTCAAGCAGCATCAAAATGCATGCAGGACGGATGGGAACTGAAGTCAATAAAGCCAAAGTAAAGCTGGTTGGCATCAAGAAGAGAAGAAACTTCACAGGTCCTTTCCATGGTTTCCTTCTGGGAAATGATAACCTGAAAGAAGGAATATACAATCTTTAAATGAGAAAACAATTCATAAATCTTAAAGTACAATCAAGCCAAAATGAAGCATTTTTAAGACACATTTATTTAAACGTCACATGGTTTTATTCTGCAAATCTCTCTTATTTAAAGCAATTTAAAGCAATCAGCGAAGGTCTGCCTGCATGCAATGCAGCTGTCTTCCATGATGACTGAAACCAGGTAGACTTTTCCCTTATATTTCTTCAAGGAGAAAAGAAATGACTCAGGATACACATTGAGTGACAAGAGTCTTCCTTCCTTCCTTCCTTCCTTCCTTCCTTCTTCCTCCCTCCCTCCCTCCCTCCCTCCCTCCTCTCTTGTAACTTTGCTGGACATTTGCTTACCATTTTATAACTTGCACCTAGCATCATTCTGGAGCACAGTGAAACAAAAATGACTATTAAATGTTTTCAAATATGACAAATAAAATAAAATAAATAAACTACCCCTCAAAACTGAATGAACAATACCTGGGAAGAATTTTCCAAATTCCTTTCTGTTGCTAATCAAGTGGAAGAAGGAAAACCTCCACAATTTCCCCTTTAGCTTACCTCTCACGTGCTTCATTTTGACTGATTCAGGACATAACTTGATTTAAGAGGACATGAATCTGAAACTCTCTGCAGTAGATGTCTATGGAGATTCTCAGTCATCTCGATCATGATTGTCCCAAAGGTGCTTTTTCAAAAAGCAACTGAACTTTCTTTGTTTTTCCTTGAGGACGTTTTGCTTCTCATCCGAGAAGCTTCTTCAGAACAAAGAAAGTCCAGTTGCCTTAGAAAAATCACATTTGAATCCCCGCAGTAGAGCAAGTAGAGGAATCTGTGGTTGCAACATCATGCCGACAAAACATAAGCTTTATTCCAATTCTGCCTGTATTATATTGATTTGCTGGTACTACCTACAACTAATTGAAAATGGAAACAAAATTCTTCCAAGAAAGGCGTAAGACTAGACAAACAAAAAGCAATACTGTATGTCCAAGTTCAACTTTTGAATGAAATCATTTGTTGGTATGACAAAATGTAGTTCCAAATATAATCTTAAGGCAAAGCTATTATTTATAATATATGTATGATGTGATCCATTGGATACTTTTAACTTTTCAGACATATACTTTAATATCTTTAAAGAAAATTCAGTTTTGGCTTCCTCCTTCATACAAGTCTGAGGTAATTTGTTCTTTAATTTAATTTAATTTAATTTAATTTTCCCCAGCAAAACCTTTTATATTTTTTTTTGTGTCAGTTGTTTGACTGCTTGTTTTTAACCCTTTAAAACTGGCAAGAATCATGTGAATGGATAGCCATACAAATTGAAATAATAGGTCCCTTCCAACTTTATTATTATTATTATTATTATTATTATTATTATTATTATTATTATTATTATTATTATTATTATTATTATTATTATTATTATTATTATTATTATTATTATTATTATTATTACTGGAGGCCATTCTTTTGACTCCTGATTTTTTTTTACTCTTGCAAAATTTCCCTTTTAAAAATAGGTGCAACATATAAGCACTGGGGTTCACTTTTTTCTTCACTCCTGTCTTTGCTTAATTCTCAGAATTGCTCGAAACGGCCCTTAGATTCTGAGGGCAATTGGAAAGCCTGTAATAGATTCCCCCGTCTTATTTTTTTCTTTTTTTTCTTTTAAAGGAAGCATTTCCTTTCAATATATACAAATTTAGCATTTCTTTATATTATTATATTTACAAATGTGTAAATCCTGAAAACTGAAGCTAAATATATGACAATTTTAAAGGAAAAAATGCTAGATCTGTTTCTTTTTGTGCTGTCAGAAAGATAAAATTTTATTTTTCTCAAATTATTAATGGGTTACTTGGGAATTTGTAAGCTTGCACAGATGACAATTTTCTTTCCTTCACACATAAAACATACATGAAAACTAAACTTAAATAGTTTAATAGTTAAATTAACTTTACCTCTGACTCATTCGTTCTCCTCCTCCTCCTCCTCTTCCTCTCTCTATCTCATCCATGTTTTCTAGTTACAAAACTAGAAGACAGTGGCATTAACAGGGGTGGCAAAGGAGCCAAGATGGTGGGCATATTTAGGCAATTGAAATCCTGTTCCTTTCATATAAATTTGTTTGCAATCTTGGGCACTTTGCCCCTACATTCCTATCCACAATTGTTTGTAATAGGGTTGGCTATCAGTTATGTGAAAGGTATTTTAGAAAAAACAACCAAAGCCTTCCCCCAAAGGAAAGGACAATGAAATAGAAAATGCCTCCATAATACTATACTTTCTGCAATAGTATAAAAGAAGCTTTGTTCAGCAAAACATTTTTATCCATAATCATGTAATAATATCTGACAACAGTCATTACCTACTAGTAGGGAGATACTGGATGCTGAAGAGGCTTACAAGAAAACTGTTCCATGGAGCTGACTAATGATCCATAAATCAAGCATCTTATTTCTGGTCATATCTAGATTGTTGAGCCTTTAAGCTTAATGAAGGCCATCGTTGCTGATAACGCTCTCTTAGCACACTGCGTTTTAAAGTAGAAAGGCACTATATAAATGTTGAGGCAGAAGCTACTAGTTATCCTGAGTTATGGAGTTTCCACAAATAAAATTTGTGCAAAGATTTTGGAAGAACCAACTGAACACTTTTATCAAAGTCTGACCCAAACAGAGTCAAAATTAAAAATACAGAGTAAGATACTTTATTCAGGAGATTATTGATGATCACACATAATGTCCGATAAAAAGGAAGAAATTTATATTTTAAAGGATATAAAATACCATTTTAGCTGCTTATGCATGCCATAGCTACATTTTTACTGAAACATTTTCCAGCTATCCATACAGTTACCCATGATGGAACACAGGACATGAAGCAGGGAGCTGCCTCAATCCAGCCTCCCATTACAAATAGAGCCCTTTATGTCTGCATCAAAAATACAAGGGAACTTTCCTGATGTAGGATCAAAATGATCAGAAGATAAGGCAATATTTCATAATGGTTGGGGGCAAAGATGTGGACAGAACAGATATCAGTTATGGGAATAAGTCTGCTCTGAGAATTCTGAAAGACTCTGCTCTTGAAGACTTTCTATGTGATCATCCCTGGAAATAAAAAGAGTTTGTGAGCAAACTCTTTGACAAGACTGTCCCATGGTTATCTCCAGGTTATCTCCATCTGAAAACTTCTATCTGGTTACATCAACCCATTTTCTAAAGTGAGTACTCAGAACAGAGCTTTTTCATGAAGTGCTAAGTTAATGGACAGTTTCATTCAGTAGTACATTTAGTTTCAGACCATTTAGAATGTAATGTAGGGGTGTCTGAAAAGTCAAGTAAGATTGCTTGCATAAACAAACACCCCTGTTCAATTTTTATGAGAATTAGAGTGGGCCACACAGCTAGGTCAACCAAAGCTGGTCTGCAAAACTCCAGGTGACCAGTAAATGGTAGCAAAGAGATTGATGATTGAGTCTCTTTGCTTTCATCTAATTGTTGCAGGATTTTGTAGCCCAATGCACAGCTCCAATTTTCTTTGTGAGCTGTTGGTTCATGAGCCCCATGCTGGTCTTAAGATGGGAAAAGTTTGCCTTTGGGGCAGGATAAAGTACCAAGTGATTGTGTTATGGAAATGTTGAAGACTCTAATGCAATAAAATATCAAAATGTTGGAGGTCCTAGTGTAATAAAATATCAAAATCCTAGAGGGTAAGCAACTCCTATTACCTTCAGAATGGGCATTCAAGGAATACTCAAACTCACCTATTCTATACTACTTGAAAGGGTCTCATTCATTTGCAGGACAGGCAACTTTCTGCTTGCTCACTCTAATTTTCTAGGGCAAAGACATCATGTTGTGCCTCAAAACATATTGAATGAAGTGATTCTACTCTGTTGATCTAACTAACAATCCTGCCTGTTTATCCAATATTTCTAAATGTCTTGAAAGAACAAAAATTAATGACAACATTAGTCTTCTTTGTAACTGGGAAGATGACCACAATTGAGCCCCAAATTTCTGTTGTTAAGTGAGACATTTGTTAAGTGGGTTTTACGACCATTCTTGCCACAGTTGTTAAATGAATCACTGCAGTTTTTAAGTTAGTAAGTTAGTTAAGTGAATCTGGCTTCCCCATTGGCTTTGCTCGTCAGAAGTTTGCAAAAGGTGATCACATGATCCCGAGACATTGCAATAGTCATAAATATGAACCAGTTGCCAAGCATCTGAACTTTGATCACATGACCATGGGGATGCTGCAATGTGTGAAAAAATGGCCTTAAGTCACTTTTTTTTCAGTGCCATTCTAACTTTGAATGATCACTAAACGAACTGTTGTAAGTCAAGGAGTACCTGTACCTGAAAGAATGGTGGGCTTCACAGTGAAGATCACATCCTTTCTGCTATCCTATCTTGTCAAGGTATTGATTTAATAGCTAACCAGCTTATGTAATGTAAGATGTAATGTAATGATGAGAATGACTCAGCAGGGTTTGTGTCTCTTTAAGAGCATTTGTATAAAAGGAAGGCTCTGCTGATGTGTTCTCTCTTTTCCGTTTCCTGCTGTAATTGTGGTTTGTTGGATCCTACTGTATTAGCACATGTATATATATTGTTCCTGGTGTATGATATTGTAGACAGTGTAAGATAAACTACCATTTAATACAAACCACTGTTTACTGTGTTTATTCCTGGGTTATCTCAGCACAATAAGACTGTGCACACTCTGACATACCTTCTACAGTTGAACAAGAGTAGGAATCTTAGAAAGGAAGGGAGCAATGGAAGAGAAACACTAGTTGTATTGTAGATTCTACGGGGATTATAGGAAAGATGCCCTGTGTGATTCTGAAAGAAAAGCCTGTGAAGTTCTAGTATAGTAAATTCACCTCTGCTGCCCCTTAATGACATCAGAGGTAAACTTTTTTGATGACACTGCTTTGATTACTCAATTCAAGTGACTAATGAGATGGGTCTCAAAGACCTCAGGTCTAATGAATAAGTCTGAAGAGAATCCAAGAGTTTTTCAACTCCATTCAGTTGATTTGCAAAGATTTGTTACAACTTTTTTTCCCCTGCTGTGTTATGACAGGATTTAGACATTATCTCTGTGCTTACAAGGCCTACAAAGAAAGAAAACAGAGCATCAGTCACCTGGTAATTATATAGCAACTGAAAGGCCATTTAGTTACTGTGGGATAAGCAATAGAATGATTAATAATTTAACCAATTACCATTCATTATAATATCTAATTTGGCATTTGATGAGCCACAGGGGTCTCGCCTGCCTTTTTACATACCTAATGTTTAACAATTCTGCACCAGTTCTGCTCACACCTCTCTTCCTCAGCATGTCAGCTTCTAGTTTAAACACCTATTTTTAGGAAATTGCAGGAACGGTTTTACAAAGAAAGTACAAATTATGTAATGCCCTGCAGAAGTCATTTACAAAGTATCCATCTAATCTGACAGGTATGTTATTGCTTCTTCCTGGGTATAATACTATATATTATAGCAAGACTTTAAAAGTAATGGAAATATAATCCATGAAAACATGGCAGTCACCAGAGAGGGTGGGGGAGGGGCAGCAAGGGCGGTCACATTGCATAGTGACACAAGTATGTAACTTGTAATATTTGGGTGATGATGTCATGATGCATGTCATGTTATTTTGAAGTCATTATGGCTTCTACTGGCATGAAAAGAAGTGAGGAATTCAGATTGATCTTAACATGGAGAATAACTTTGGAGTTTCTAAAATTCAACATGGACTGCTTGTAAAGTTTGTTGCTTTACAAATTCAGTTTGAACATTATGTCAGCTCTATTTTTTCCATTTTCTATTAAATGGAGTTTTAGTGAACAAATGAGCACAGTTGCTCATCCCTTTTTAAAGATCATTCAAAGACAAGGTTCAGTTCAGGATTTGGGGATATTCCATCTTTAACATTGGACAGGATAACATCTCCTTATTAAAAAGTAGTATGCCATTTGAGAGTCTTTTTGGACTTCTAGCAAATGGCAGCTGAGGCCAGGAAGGTTTTTGTGCAGCTTCATCTGGCATACCGGTTGTGCCTTTTTCTATATCAGGAGGCCTTTCATACAGTCACTCTTGCCATGGTCACCTCAAAGCTCAACTATTGCAATGCACTCTACATGGAGCTGCTCTTGAAGAGCACCCAGAAGCCTCAACTGGAAGGGACCTTGGAGGTCCAGCCCCCTGCTCAAGCAGGAAACCCTATACCATTTCAGACAAGTGGCTGCCCTGTCTCTTCTTAAAAACCTCCAGTGATGAAGTACCCACAAATTCTGAAGGCAACTTGTTCCACTGGTTAATTGTTCTCACTGTTAGGAAATTTCTCCTTAATTCCAGGTTGCTTCTCTCCTTGATTAGTTTCCATTCATTATTTCTTGTCCTGTCCTCTGGTGCTTGACCCCCTTTTTTTTGTGGCAGCCCCTCAAGTACTGGAATATCAGTAGCACTATCATGTTACCCCTAGTCTTTCTTTTCTCTAGACTAGCCAAACCCAAATCCTGCAACCATTCTTTATATGTTTTAGTCTCCAGACCCTTAATCATCTTAGTTGCTCTTCTTTGCACTGTTCCCAAAGTCTCATCATCTGGATGCAGTATTCTAGATGTGGTTTTACTAAGATTTTATAAAGTGGGCTAAATTTCACATGATTTTGATTCTATGCTTCTGCTTATACAACCAAGGACTGTAATAGCTTTTTTAGCTGCTGCTGCACACTGCTGGCTCATGTTTAAGTGATTGTCCACTAGGACTCCAAGTTCCCTCTCATAGCTATTATTTTTGAGCCAGGTTTCACTTAATCTATACTTGTCTTTTCCTGCCTAAGTATAAAACCGTGCTTTCCTCCAAATTAAATTTTATGTTGGATGGGGCCCATTGTTCAAGTCTGTCAAGATCTTTTTGGATCTTGAGCTTGTCTTTTGGGGTGTTGGTTATTCCTTCCAGCTTAGAGTCATCTGCAAAATTTGATGAGTTCCCCTTCTACTCCCTCATCTACTGTAATCATTTATTTGACAGGGTTGCCACTCCGGGTTCCTTCACTCAAACACTGCCATATGTTGGAACCCCAAAGCATACCCTCTCTGTTTAGCACCTACCCTTGGGAATAAGGTTAGAGCTGTGTGGCTTCCAATCGATGCATTCTGGAGAGTATTAAGGACCTAGATCTTTTTCTGGTCTGGCTGGAACCTATTGCATGACATTTGTCTCTTGTTGACAGGTTCTGCAATCTTGTTATTGCTATTGTTACAGGCTTTTGTGTATTTGTTGTTTATGTTTACACCCACAATAATTTGGAGTCAGGTCTTGTCCAAGTTGAATAAATGAATAAATAACTAAATTCATAAATAAATAAATACATTCAGGAAATATAAGTGCGAGTTCATCACAAAGATCTCATGAGGTTATATCTAGAGAACTCAGTAATCTAGAAGATAATGAAAATTTTACTTTCTGAGTTTTCTAGTAGCACTCTTGAGCATGCTGGAAAGAAATTTACAATTTCTGTCTATGATTAATCAGGAAGATTTGTAGGAGTCTGTATTTCCAATTCCCCATGGGACGTGGAAATACAGATAGTTTCACTGGAATACTATTAGATATGTTTAAGTTGGCTGTGCTTTGCCTCAAATAGATATTTTTGTTCAATTCACTTCAAGGAGGTGTGGTGAAGATGTGATCCAACTTGCTGAGTTGAGGTGCTTCATGCTGCTTCTGAAGCCTTCTGTGGCATATCCAGTAGCAAGAGACTACTGCACAGAAGAAACTAATTTTTTAAAAAATTACGGCAACTATTGCAGAGTAAAGCAGCATTCAAGAAATGCTTAACAGTCTCAAAAGCTAGGTTATTAAATACAACACATTTCATAGAAACCAGGGCAGGGGTTTGTAACTACACTCATTTCATCTTTTAAAAGTGATCATAAGTTTTTTGTTCTCTCAGGTGAATGTCCTGAAATTTGCAGCAAAAATAGATCCAATGTAGTGAGAAATATCTATTACGATTTTAACAGACAGATTGATGGGGTTTTGCCAAAAGGAAAGTGATGGTGACAAAAATAAAGACATCTTTTCCCGATTACACTAGAGCTGGCTTTCAAAGTTGATGTCAGTGAGAAATATGACAGATTTATTCACTTATCTTTTTCTTAAAATACAATATAGTTCTCAGCCAGGTTAGGGTTAGGACGAGGGTTAAAATTAGGCTTAGGGTTAGATGAGAAAGCCACTAACACATAAAATTAACTCCAGTTAAGAAGTAGAGATTAGAAATCATAATGAGAGCAATATTTAACGCTTTTCCCCCTCAAGTTTTCTTCACACCCAACCCCAGAAACTCTTATATATTTAATAGCAATCTGATCAGCAGAATCATTGTAATATGTGAGTAGACTTGTCAGTCAGCAAATCTAGAACTTCTCTTCTCTTGCCTTCATAAAATGTTTTATGAATTCAAGCACCAAATTATTTTTGAAAATCATCATTGCCAAAATATGAGCATGTGGCAATAGTCTTGGTGGGATGTAGGAAAGGATTGTATTGTGGCTCACCACAGAGCCTCTTGAGTGGCCATTTTGGGAATAAAGTGGGTTTTAAGTGTTTTTGGAGCAGATTCACTAAAATATATTAGAACTGAGCAGTAATGTCTTTACTTTTAGGAGGAAGTGTTACATATGGCCTAGATATGATTAAGTTTGGTAATCTAGTCTATGCCTTTCCTACTAAAAGCATAAAAGTCTTGAAATGAGTGGTGAGGATGGCTGAAAAGATCATTGGCAGTTCCCTCCCTTCCATCCAGGACATAGCACATAAGTGTTGCTTGAGCAGGGTCCGCAAGATTGTCTGGGACACTACACATACTCTTCATGACCTGTTTTCCATGTTAACTTCTGGGAGGAGGCTCTGTGGTATCCAAAGCAGAACATCCAGATTCAGCCACAGCTTTGTTCCATACAGTATTAACCTTGTGAACTCCATTATGTATTCAAGATGGATAGTGATTAATATTTATATGTTACTTATATGTAAGGGTGTAGGTCTATACATCTGTTGTATATAGTAAGTTTTAAATGTGTGTTATGTATGTGTACACTTTGAGAGGAAGCAACTGTCAACACTTCCTTGCAGGAGGGTGCCTTTCCTGCGGCCCTTAAAGAGGCCGTCGTGAGGCCCCTCCTCAAGAAGCCTTCCCTGGACCCAGATGAGCTGGCCAATTAT
>NW_015386171.1:184409-190407 GCF_001527695.2 Protobothrops mucrosquamatus | reverse complement strand
AGTTAGGGACGATTTTTAATATAATTTTAATTACGACACAGCTACCAATATTTGGCTTTTAATTTGGTCTTAGAGGGGTTTTTTATTTTGGTATTTATTGTATTGTTACTTGTTTTTAATATGCTGTGCACCGCCCTGAGTCCTTCGGGAGAAGGGCGGTATATAAATCAAATTAATAAATAAATAAATAAATAATAAAACTAAATTTCATTTTTAATGTGTGCCGTTGTGCCCATAGTAAAAAATGACAATAAAGTTTATCTAATCTAATCAAAGCCAGAATGAGTAACAGAGATCAGTATCTATGGCCTCATCTGGTGATATCTACAACATAGGAAAGACTACAACTTGAAATGCAAGAAGGGAAAATGATGAACAATACGTATTTACAAATAAAAATTTAAAAATACATGTTGTGTGTCTGTAGCCTAAAGGAAGGGGAAAACATAGAAATATGAATGAAGTCAGTGAGATCTTTATAAATACATGCAGGGTAACAAGTCTGTAGATTTGTGAATGAAAGAGCTAAAATGTATGTCAGAAAGTATGTGTCAGTGGCTTTTAGAACTTTATTATATTTATGTACCCACCCATCTCACAGACATGACTCTGGGTAGTGTAAAATAATGCCCTCAAGTAAACAATTATAAAAGAACAATATGCAGCAATTTAAACAATTTAAAATAGTTTTAAAAGAAATTTAAATAAAACTGTGGGAGAATAAATCAACACCCTACACACAGTAAGGCTATCTTGTGGGTTCTCTATTTCCTGGGGATCCTCAAGAAATGTAGTAAGTAGATAGTAAATGGTTTTTTTTCTTTTTCAATGAATCTTGAAAGTAGCAAAAATAACTGTTTATTAGAACAGGTCTTGGAAATGAATTAGATGTGTCAGGACCAACATACAGGTACATTGGGAAGCTTGTGTGAAGTGTATGCAATAAAACCAGAAGAGAGAGAATCAAGAATGTTTAGATTCTGGAAGAATGTGAACGGAATGTAAAACTGAGTTACCAGTATGAAAGAAAAGGTGATTTGGTCATATAAACAGAATATTTAAGCATCAAATTACAGAATAAATATATGAAGCAAAAATGAGTTATTTTGCTTGTTTACTTATTGATTCTTAAAGACTAAGGGGAAGATTAAGCAAGTCATAGTTGGAGGGAGCTGATGAGAAATGTGAAATTTAGAGCAAAAACTAGAACGATGATTTGCTGGAAAAGAATGGAGAGTCATAGCAAGTAGTATTGCAACTATTTTAACTACATTTGCTTTTCTTATGGCATACCTTTAATGCCTTTAACCTATTATTTCTTATTCTTTTTTCTGAACTCTTCATCATGTTGTTAGTGTTCATGTTGAAATAGAATAACATGATGAATGATGGGTACATCTGCATATCCTTTTTGGTATGTAGCAAAACTTACAAATTATGTATCAAAAGGAAACTTCCATGGAGACTTCTGTATCAGAGGCAGGGCAAATTAGTTCTGACATATCTGCTGTGAATTAAACCGTACCCAAATTGTTCTACTTTGTTATGGGTTTTGGCCAGGTTGAAGCACATCCATACTTTAAAGGAAAAACTGAAATCAAAACTCTGCAGAGTAATTAGATGGAGTGAAAAACTACATCACTAATAGAGGAAAGGATAAAAAGATTTCTGTCTCCCAATAATCTACTGTAATGTGTCAAATATCTGTTCATTGTATAACACCATGAAAATTGATGGAACTATGTCGATCAACAAATAAATCTGGGGACTCAGTGGGACAGTAGAAATACTCTGAAGTATTCAAGGTTCATGTTCCCTTGAAATTCATACACTTGGCTGGTTGAGAGCTTTGGCAATTGTTTCCTCATTTTGGTTCCAGAATGGATAACAGATGGTGACTGTGAGAATATATGCTAATCAGTCAGGTGATCAGAAGTTTTGCTAGATTTTCTTAAATTGAGTGAGCCTCTCTGAGGTATCATACAAAGTAATTATTCTAGACACTTAAGTAAATGGACTGTTAATAACCAGGTAGAGGTGGCGAACCACATCTCAGACCAGCTGGAACAATGACAGAATGGAGTTGCAGCTAAATAGAGAAATTTTGCTCCTGATTGCATCCAAAACTTCAGAAGGTAATATGGCTTACCTTTTGATTTATATATTGTAGGCCTTGTTCTCCTCCAATGCCTTCATATTTAGTACTCACTGAAGTGAGGCAGATAATTCAGAAAGTCAAGTCAGCAATATTTCAGTAATATGCTCCCTCCAGAATAAAAATAATCAGAAAAGACTCAATTGAACTCAACAGTTGGTGATTATATTCATGCAGTATTTTTGGTAGCACAAGAGAAATGGTTGTCAGTGCCTACTTTTAGCATGTTCCTTGAACGTCCCAGTCTAATATACCCCTCCAGGATTCTCAGGTGGGACCCTTGTGAAATACCCTGCTTAGCTTTCCAGGCAGACAAAGTAGACTTGTAGCTGCTTCTTGCTCAAGGCTAACAAATCTTCAAGACTTCCAGGATAGGTATTGTGAACTGAAGATGTCTCCAAAAAAGTGAATACACAGGTTCTTTGGAATCTCTCTGGATAAATAGAGGACAGGAAATCATTCATATGTGCTGCAGTCAGGTGCGCTTCACGAGGAGATAACAGGACAGCAGTCTTCCATGGGTTTGATTGCCAGGAGATGAAAGGATCAGCCATCTTGCTTGCAACTACAGCAAAGCCTTATCAAGGACACTAAGTCTGCAAGTCTCACTTCTCAAGCACATTTGGAAATTACTTATTAACTACCTTAAGGTTATTAGAAACATTGGAATGACACGTTTGAAAGGTTGCCAGGTGAGTTTGCTTTGACTCTGAATAAAAGAAAAATTAATTAAAAGCTTAAGAATTTAAAGAATTTGAAATAAACAGCAAAAACTAAGATATTAATGTAAGAAAGTTACAAATAGGTTATAGATCAAGTTAAATTTAGAATATTGACTTTTACTATGCAGTTACTTTTACTATACTTTATTATATTTTCTATAAACAGGCAAGAGAATGATTTGGAAAAGGATTATCTTATTGGATATACAAAAGAAAGTGGCTGAAATTGTAAACATTAAAATGAAATACAAATGACAAACCAAGAGGATGAGCTGATTTTTTTTTTAATTGAATCTACAAAGAAGGTTTGTTGAATCCTTGAAGAAGTCTTTGTGATGGAATAAAGAAGAAATGAAATCAAATGCTACGACAATATTTCAATTCACTGAAGATTAAAAGTAAAGAAAAGAAATATAAATTTAGTGCTTTGTTTAATTTGTATGAAGTTTAAATCTGAAAAATTAATTGTACATGTCAGACTAAATGGATGGAAGATATTGACAACTTCAGAGAAGCACATTGTGAATGGGACCCTTCAGAAGATTCCATTCGGCCTGTATGTATTGATTGCATTATTTAGACTTATAATCAGAGGATATGGTTTGGCTGAAGCATAACCATGGTCTGATAAATGTCTAGAGAGGTTGACAACAAATAAGGTTGTTTTCTTTTAAATGAATGTTGAATATATAAAAATATTGCTTTATATATTGAGCATGTATTTAGATTTTCTTCACATTTTATAAACCTATGACAGTCAAAGGTATATATATAGGGATACACCAATATGACAACTCTGGTGCTTCATTTTTTTTTCCTATTTACAGCTTTGGTTCTTCCCATATTTTTATTATAAAGTTCATACTGATATTTGTACTCTGCTTACATTGGATAAAACATTTGGGTTAACCCATGTCTCTTTGTAGCTGTTGTGGCTCCGTCTTGTGAGCCCCTCTTATCGGACGATGAAGGCTCCGAACATGAAGGAGAGGAGATGGCTAGACCTCCCTCTCCAGGACCCTCCTCTTTGGCAATGCCTCAGGTGTCTTCCGACGGAGAAGAGATTGACCAGGAGCCAGGTGGTTCTGAGATTGGCCAGGAGCCCGGTGTTTCTCAGATTGGCCAGGAGCCAGGTGTGTCGGATAATGAGGAAGAAAAGTTGTGGCTGGATCCACGCCAGCGTAGGAGCGATAAGCGTGCGCAGCAGAAAAAGAGACGTGCCAGAGATTAAGCTGAGTCACTGGACCATACCCCACAGGCTATAAAAGGGTGGTGGTGGCCATTTGGACCTCTGTGACGGACAAAAGCTGAATCTCTGGCAAAGTAGTGTGCTGTGGTGTTAAACTGTGTGTGTTGTTTTTGTTTCTGGGTGTTTGGAGTAAAAGGTCTTGGCAGGCAGCTACGGAGCTGCTGCCAAGTTTCTTATCTGTGAAGTGGTGTCTGGAGAAGTCTTTAAACCCTCGGCTGGCTGTTTGGGTGTGTGGGTCGGAACGGGGACAGAACAGTAGCATATTACTTGATATACATATTACTTTGATATACATATTACTTGATATACATATTACTTTCTCTAATATATACATTCGTGATATACTTTATTATCATATTAAAATAACTGAACAATTTCCCCCTCCCCCATTATGTTATCTAAGGAATTTCAATACCCTCTATTTTTCATATTATTAGAAATATTTACTGTTACTACGTCAATTTTTTTTCTATGAAATTCTTCACAAATCCTATGTGCAAATCTTTACAGCGATGATGTTGATGATGTTTTTAATGTTACTTGGTAGTTCCTCCAGAGCTTAGTTCAAATTCATTAACTCTGATATTTCTATGTGCTTTTGACCTCTTCGGACATGGGATATAAAGAAAATTGAAAGTAGAGGACATTTAATGAGAGTTGAGTGCCATTATAGATAAGTACAGCTGCAGCTTCTGTGCATTCCTGCGATGTTAACAAATAATACCATTATGAATATTAATCTGCATTTCTGATACACATATATCAATAGAGTCAGCTTGTACAAGCCTGTGTGATAAGCTGCATGGTAGCATTATCTTTAAGATATGGTAACATTTATCAGTCAATATAAAAGGCATGTCTGAAATGCCTCTGGCCATTACCAGTGTGCATTATGTTTTCTAACAATTCATAATTTCTAAGGCCATTTTCTAATTGCTCGCTGTGTGTTTTCCCCCATCTTCTTCTTGTGCTAAGAATTCAGTAATCTGATTAAGGCATACTCAGTAAAATAACAACTTGGTATTTATGTTCAAAAGATAGGTAATTTTGGCCAATGGTAGCTAAATTGTTGGGTTTGTTGCTGTTGATCCCCTCTGATTTATTTACTTCCTAATAGGAGTTTCTTTGGGCAGCTGCAATTTTATTTAACCAGAATACCCTGGACTTTTCCCCTCTATTCTGAGGCAATCGGGGATGCAAATGAACTTGCCAATCAGAATCACTGTTTCCCATGAATATGTAAAATTTCCCATGAATATGTAAAATTTATTTTATTAGCACCTTTCCTTATTCTGCTAAGTCCAACAACAAAGCTTCATTTTGGCCTTCAGGCCAGAAGATACTTCTTAGAAACACATTGCCTAAAAGCATGAGTAAAAGTAAGCATAAATGCAATATAATATTGTAATACAACTAACATTAGCTAGACAGTGCACTAAAGATTAGTGCTAGTCTTTAGTCATGGATGGAATTAATAGAGCAGATAGGAAAAAAATCAAAATTGGTTAACCTGGAAAATATGTCAGAATTCTGGTCAAATGGAAGAACTGTAAGTGTGTGAGTCAAGGACTCCATGGAGCCATGTCTAATACACACTACTATAGAGGGATGTTTTAATAAGCTCCCCCTCTCCAGGAATGCCAATGATAGTGCATCCAACTGGACTAAGAGGAAAGGTCAGATAGTAGACCTCCCATATATTTTTTCTTGAAAAGAATATTTAATTAAACACCATAAAAAAACATTGTGGTGGGAGAAGGTAATTGAATTCCAGTAAGATATAAAAACTGAAAGAACTCACCCTTTTTGCTCTAATGCATTACTAGAAGAAAGAAAGAAAGAAAGAAAGAAAGAAAGAAAGAAAGAAAGAAA
>NW_015386171.1:181748-183985 GCF_001527695.2 Protobothrops mucrosquamatus | reverse complement strand
AGAAAAGTAAATAAGAAGCTATGGATGATATCAAAGTGACTCTAGTGTAAGATCCAATGTGCTACCTTTTCTACGTTACAACAACCTACCAGGACTCAAAGCCACATTTTTATGGGGAAGCATCGTCAGATGTTCTAGAATTGTACTTCCAGAGCATTCAGATCACTTTACAAAGTAAGAAAAGCTTGAAATACCACATAATTTCTGAGGCGCATATCTGGTCTGCTAATATGCCAGGAAGAATGAGCAATTATGATTTTCCATCTAAAGCAACATATGCTGTTTGCTGTCCTGTTCTGAACAGCTGTAGGTTAGATGCTGTTAAGACTAGGCCCCCACTCTCCTCAATATTTCAAAATTGAAATTAAACTAAAATAACAGCACCTGCTGAACAAAACACGATTTCCAAATGTGTAGTTGCACACAATTACTATGAAGAGGCTGGCCACCATTGTTACCAGTCTATTCTTTTTGAATGGAAATGGCAGTGAAGTTTTTCGATGCAGCTGCAGATCCTCAATTGTATAACTAGAGCTGGCCCCAAGCCAACCCTCAAGAACTCAAGTGGCACCAGAAGATACTATATTGATTTGCAATTGAACATAATAGGCCATCAGCTTAATTATTACTGAAGTGACAAGGTTCTGGATATTTCATATTTATATTTCAGAGGCCTGGGAAGGATGAATGTAAATCTTTTCAATGCAGGCATTTGCCTTGCTAAGGAAGGTGGGGTGCTCTTACTATATTCAGAGGCTGTGAAAGACCAAGAGGACCGGCTATTCGACTTGAGCCCTGCGTCACACAGGGACTTGGCTGTAAAAATAGTTCAAAGCTGCAGAACTAACTGCTTCCCACAGCCAGATATCTTGTGACCCCTTTTAATACTAAAAAGCAAACACAGATAATTAGTTTCAATTGATTCTACAGCCAGGAATGTGCACTTCTAAAGAAATGGTGACTTAATTGAAATGAAGGGAATAGCTGACACCTATCTGAACTCCTCCAAGTATCTGCCAGATCATTTGGAGCCCTGGGTGCCCCTTCCAGGAGTTTATTTCTGTCACCAGAGCAGCATGCGGTCCTGCATGAAGAAGAATAATGAAGAAGAAGAAAAAAACTTTCTTGGAGGAAGCACTTGGATTAACTGAAGGCCAACTTCTCTAGATGTTCTGGTTTGATGGGGAGCCACTTCTTCATGGGACTCTCCTGTAACTTAGTTTCTCATTTTTAAAATCTAGTGGTACAGAAATTTCCCACTACTGTATATATATCTAGAGCTATCTATTGTTGAAGCATCCTCAGGATTATTGGGCGTACTTAGATTGTGAATGCAAAAGGATAGATTGCAACATCCTACTTATATTGTAAAAAAAATGACGATGATTTCTCCAAGAAAAGTTGAAATACTATTTAGAAGGTATCTTCTTTGCTAAGAAAACCAGGCTAATGCTACTGGCCCCATTTCCTGGAACTCAAGTATCTCCCTTTTGCCCCAGAGGTATGAAAAGAATGTGAGGGAGGAAGAATAAGAAGGAGATACTCTGTTGTGTTATTGTTTTAAGGAAAACAAAACCCAGTCTCTCCACATTTCTTTCAAATAGGTTGACTTCTCTAGAACAGGAGAATATCCTGGCCAAAAATAATATTTCAGTGAGTGAAATGAAATGTCTTTCAAAAATGAAATGTCTTTCAAAAATGTTTTTATGTAAACTTCCTACTTAAAGATGCCTTTGTCTACAGAGTCAGGGGCATGGACTGTTGTTACCTTCCAATGCATATTTACTTTGCGGTTTCAGTTTGCAGATTTGGGAGCTTTGGGGGTGGGTGGGTGTTTTGTTTTATTTTTTCTTAACTTGTCTTTGGTTGGCTACCAGAAGAAAAAGAAAACTTTAGTCTGGTGGAATGGGAACATTAGTAAAGTTTAATAGAAGAAAAAAGGACGGTATATCTGCTCTCAATAGTGACATTCACCCCCATCCCAGAAAACACAGCCCTCCATCTCCGCCTGGCTGCCTGCACTGACATCCTAAGATACTAGATGATGCAGAAGAAGAAGAAGAAGAAGAAGAAGAAGAAGAAGAAGAAGAAGAAGAAGAAGAAGAAGAAGAAGAAGAAGAAGAAGAAGAAGAAGAAGAAGAAGAAGAAGAAGAAGAAGAAGAAGAAGAAGAAGAAGAAGAAGAAGAAGAAGAAGAAGAAGAAGAAGAAGAAGAAGAAGAAGAAGAAGAAGAAGAAGA
>NW_015386171.1:177331-181340 GCF_001527695.2 Protobothrops mucrosquamatus | reverse complement strand
GAAGAAGAAGAAGAAGAAGAAGAAGAAGAAGAAGAAGAAGAAGAAGAAGAAGAAGAAGAAGAAGAAGAAGAAGAAGAAGAAGAAGAAGAAGAAGAAGAAGAAGAAGAAGAAGAAGAAGAAGAAGAAGAAGAAGAAGAAGAAGAAGAAGAAGAAGAAGAAGAAGAAGAAGAGCAGCATTCAGGCTTCACGTTCACATGTTTTTCTCAGCAAAACAAGTCTTTTTACACCTGAAATGCTAAAAGAACAGTAAATCTGCAGCAACCAGACCAACTAACAAGTTCAAACATGACTTTGTAACGAAATGTTTCACGGACTGCATCCACAATGCACAAAGAGGCTGAGTTGAGCACACACACCCAACACTCACAAAACCAACAACCAACACAGAATCTTTGAATGTTTAAATGCACTCTTGGTCTCCCCACGCAAATGGGCAAAAAGAGTGGACAAAGGGACAACAAACATTTTCTCAAGGCAGCAAAGCAGTTAGTGTTCACTTTTCTTTTCTTTTTAAAATACTCTCAAAAGGGAAGCTCCCCAAAATAAAGGCATCATTTAAGCAGGCTCGAAGCAAACCATCAACACAGAGAACTTTGGAGGAAAATAATATTATGGGATAGCTTACTGAGCTGCGTTGTGCCTGTGCACTCAATGCATGCTTTTTTTCTCTTGCTAATTATGAATCTTTGGAGGTCTTGAATGACTCGCGGAATTTTTAAAAGCTTGAGATCTTAAATTTCAATAATGGCAATAGCTCAACTGAATGCACATACTTGCATGAACTTCACAAGTCAACCAGATCTACATTCTACCAGAACATTTTGCATTTGCATTCAACATCACTCTACAGCAGGGGTGTCAAACTGCCAGCCCACAGACCGGATGCGTCACGCAGAAGCCGCGCCCATCCCATTGCCGGCAATGGCAAAACAATTGCAATACATTGCACGACATCACATGATGTCGCGAGTTTGACATGTCTGCTCTACAGCAACCATTGTGTGAACTGAGCCATAGTGTATGAACAGATATGCACAAACATATCCTTAACAACTTTGATATTGCCAGCATTCTATCTGTTGTTGTTGTTGTTGTTGTTGTTAAATATATCCACCAACACCAGTCTTAGGCATGTAGGTATGTATTATTTGCTGGAAAATTAGAGGCCAGATTATCCTGGCAAAAATCTAATTTAGATATATTAAATATTGATCTGCACTACTATATCTCAGAAGTATGAATTCTATATTCACTGATGCATGCTCATCTGACAATTTCCACAGTTCTTCATTTCAGGAGATCCCAACAGGATTTCAACCTATTTATTCTACATTATCTCTCTTCCTCATTCTCTCATCTTCATAACTGCACCTGGAATTCAAGAGTTTTCCTACATGGGTCTTTCCCTTAATTACAGAGTTAATTATATATGCTGATTAGTTATCAGCATAATTAAAATTCTAATTAATTGAAAGGATAGATTTCTTATTTTTTTCTCATGCAGCAGATATATAGAAGTCTAGTTAGCACTTCTGGGATTCATGGACTCATATCTCTGAATTTATGAAATGCATCCTAGCTGAAGAGATAATTTGTCAGATCTGAAATATTTGATGTCATATTGCAGGAGTCCTCTTTCCTAGTTTTATTCTACATATTTTTTAAAAATAAAATCTGATAAGAGCTTTAAAAACATTACACCTCAAACTCTTTTGAGCTTGATATTCTAAATCTGTGGTTTATGCTGTGAATGGCAATTTTGGAAAGGAAAATAAGTATGAATCAAAGATTACATTATGTCAGTTTTCAGTCGTTTGTTCATAAGTCCATTCCACCTCTTATCTACTTCAAAGTATTGAAACCATTGTCATCGTTCTCTCATCCTCTTTCATACAGAAAAGCCAGTACTAGTTTACAAAGAAACATCTTAAATAAAACAATGACAAAAATCCAACAAAACTTAAATAATAAATACAAAAATAAATTAACTTGGAGAGACAGATACAAAAATATCATGCAGTTTTAGAGGCAGTTTTGTCCTGAAATCATTAACATTCCATTTTAACACAATTTCCCACCTGAACAGCTTTCTAATCTAAGTTAGTTTTCTATGCTATTACATAAATTTTTAAAAAAGTCTGGGAAAGAGTCAAAGCCAAAGAAATGTGAAAACTGAAAGTTAACTAAATTCTGAATTCCAAATTCTAGTTTGGGAATGTGAATAAAGGTTGGCATGCATAAAAATGCTAAGTGAATGAAATCCTTGAGCATTTTTCCAAATGGGTGCTATTCTTCAATGGTTATGTCTGTAGAATGATTTTCATTGAGCAGATTTTGAAATAAATGGGAAATTGAGCCCAATTAATTGGTTCTTTGTCTATATTTTCCTAAGAAAGAGAAACAAGATCAGATTATTAGTCGTCTGTTAGTTAAGAATAGTGGTTCTTCATGCTAAATCAAAGATTAGTTTTCCAATGATTAAACAGCTTTTAGCTGAACAGAGGAATGCTTGCTAAGATAGTAAAAATCAATTAAATGGCTTGAAATATGTAAACATGAGTTAACTAATTGAAAAAGTGGGGGAGGCCAGTAATAATTATCTTGCTCCGTTCTTCCAACAATCCTTCCTTTTTTAATCTATCTTTCTTGCTGTCAATTAAAGTACTACTTTACAGGACAACAAATCATGTTATGTTAGTTCCTCTGGACAAAAATCATCACTGTAGCATAACAACAGTCTTTTTTTTCCCTTTCTCTCTTTAATTTTTCAATGGTTCCTGTAGGATGTTTTATGCTGTGAGCTGCCCAGAATAAATCAGAGTCAGGAAGTGTCCAGGTTGAATGGATAGATAGATAGATAGATAGATAGATAGATAGATAGATAGATAGATAGATAGATAGATAGATAGATAGATAGATAGATAGATAGATAGATAGATAGATAGATAGATAGACAGACAGACAGAGAGACAGACAGACAGACAGACAGACAGACAGACAGACAGACAGATCAATTAATCACTGGTTTGTTTCATTTTGCTACATTTAAAGTAGACCAGAGCTTTGAGGAAGAACCCTGGTTCTACAGTGGGTTAAAATGTAGCATTGCAAGCAAACACTGCCCACAGCCTGAAGTTCAGTCCTGACTGGCTCATGATTAACTCAGCCTTCCATCCTTCTGGGGTCGATAAAATGAGGACCCAGATTGTTGGGGGCAATATGCAAAAAATGCTTACATTGTAAAACCGCAAAAGAGTGCTAAAAATGCTATTGCTATTGAGAAGGACCATTGTTATACAAACATATCTAGATCAGCATTGTTTAAACATAAGACAACATTACATCCATTTTAATAAAATATATGTATATTGAATCTTATAGTAATTGTATTTTTCAAAATCTGTTGAATGAAAACCATTGTTAATAACATGTAGGAGGAAAAATCACTTCAAAAAGAACAAAACATTTGAAGGTCCAAACTGCAAATAAACAGGTCCAATGATTTAATACATTTTAGTCACTTAAATTGAATGAGGTCATCTTGCAATGATTGGCATTTCAACTTCCACTATCTTGCTTGCTAGAACCATTGAAGAATGAGGAGCATTCATTTCCCGACCTCAATCCAAAGTGTGTAATAAGCTAATGATACTATTGTAGAAAGACTATAGACTCCAGCAAAATGTGCAAAAGTGGACTTGTGAATTGAATGGAGCCATCATGGGATTGCATGGTTTAAAACAAATGGACCCAGTTTCTTTGAATCAACTTTGGAAAATTGGAAGCATGTTAATGGGATGTCATGAATTGAGCTGCAATGAGGTTAATCACAAAATATATGTTATCAAACAAAACTCATGATGGTATGAATCCACTATTTTATTTTCAAATAATGAACCTGAAATCAATGAGAGATTTCTGCTTCAAGGTGTATGTCAGTAGTCCATTCATTTATGTAAAGCCGCTGGGGGAGATCATTCGTGGTTTTGGGGTGGATTTCCATCAGTAC
>NW_015386171.1:166388-176691 GCF_001527695.2 Protobothrops mucrosquamatus | reverse complement strand
CTAGGGAGGATTTTTAAATTGGGTTTCTTAGAAATTTTAATTACCACAACACTAAAATATTGGTTTTAATTTGGTTTTATTCGGTGGGGTGTGTGGGTTTGTCTTTGTTTTTTAAAAAATGTTGTGAGCCGCCCTGAGTCCTTCGGGAGAAGGGCGGGATACAAATTGAATAAAATGAAATGAAAATGAAATGAAATTTGTAAATAAAAATCTAACATAAATTAGAGAGTGGGTTCATACTGCCAAAGAATTGTCAGTAGCTCAATAGCTCACTGGATCCCAGTCCTTAAGGCAAAGTCATGCATCTATAAATCCTTACTAGTGAGATAAAAATGGTGTCCTCCTTGGTTCCTTCCTTGTGAAAAACCCAAAACAGATCTGGGCTAAAATATCTCTTAGCTGCCATCCAACAATCCTCCAGTTTTTTTGCAGTTCTGATCTTATAGCTCAAATTTTGGGACACAAACTTAAAAGAAACTTGGGCATTATGACTAGAGAGTAGAATGGGATCCAACAAAAGAGATGATTGACTTCTGAGGATATTTTCTTCCATAATGTATGAAGCAGGAAAAGCAGAAATTTAAATCTGATGTCATATGTTCTTTTCAAATAATTATTTGGAAGTACTTAAAACCTGCACAAAAATATGTTAACCATGATCAGATAACATTAAGCTGAAAACTAGAGCAGTACTGGGAAATTAAGAAATGTGTGACCAGGAATCTTCAATTGAGCATTTTTGGCATAATGAGCTCCCTAAGAAAAGGACAAATTGATAATATCTTATTTCACTTTACTTTGCATAGGAAGAAATGGCAACCACCTGCTCAAGTAATTCTGAAATAAAAAAAACAGCAGAATAGAAATTGAGTAATTGTTTCCAAGTATATGAGAATCCAGCTGAACATTTCTTTCTAACAAAGAGAAGTACAGGTTCAACAAGGAAAAAAAGTGCTTATTTATAAAAGCAGATGAGAAGAATCCACGAATTAGGGGAATTATGATCATAGGTTGTGGAATCTCCATTCCAGAACTATTTTAAATGTTTGCAAAAAAATAATAAATAGAATTATACTTTGATTTTTTTCAAATCTACAATAAGTGTAATGAACTGTAAGAAGAGGCAGCAAAAAGCAATGCGGAATGTTTGCTATGTAGAATAGAAGCTATTCATGTATATGCAAATGAAAGTAAGGCCTCTGAATTACTAGTATGATTTAAAATGTTAAGACTACAACCTTGCAGTTCCTACAAAGATACCCTAGAAACTATTTTACACATATTAGAATACCACCTCTATGGTTGGGGAGAGGTCTATTCTTTGAGGAAATCTAACAACAGCTATCCTGTTTCTTGGCCTAATAATAATAATAATAATAATAATAATAATAATAATAATAATAATAATAATAATAACAACAACAACAACAACAACAACAACAGCAGCAGCAGCAGCAGCAGCAGCAGCAACAGCAGCAGCAACAACAACAACAGTAATAATAATAATAGAATTGGAAGGGACCTTGGAAGTGTTCTAGTCCAACCCCCTGCTCAGGCAGGAAACCCTATACCATTTCAGATAAATGGTTGTCCAGTCTCTTCCTAAAAACTTCCAGTGTTGGAGCATTCACAACTTCTGGAGGCAGGTTGTTCCACTGATTAATTGTTCTAACTGTCAGGAAATTTCTCCTTAGTTCTAGGTTGCTTCTCTCCTTGATTAGTTTCCATCCATTGCTTCTTGTCTTGCCTTCAGATGCTTTGGAGAATAGCTTGACTCCCTCTTCTTTGTGGCAACCCCTAAGATATTGGAACACTGCTATCATGTCCCCCCTTGTCCTTCTCTTCATTAAACTAGATATATCCCCACTTCCAGCAACTGTTCCTTATATATTTTAGCCTCCAGTCCCCTGATCATTTTTGTTGCTCTTCTCTGTACTCTTTCTAGAGTCTCAACATCTTTTTTACATCGTGGTGACCAAAACTGGATGCAGTATTCCAAATGTGGCCTTACCAAGACATTGTAAAGTGGTATTAATACTTCACGTGATCTTGATTCCATCCCTCTGTTAATGCAGCCTAGCACCAGAAGAGGTAAAAAATATGCCTAGGGGATAAATTGAGATATCTAGTTTGGATCTACAAGTTCCAAAGTTTTCCCAGTCCTGAGTGGTTAGGGGAATAAATCAGTTCTGTAGATGATATAACTAATTTATCTTCAATTGTGGCAATGAATAATGCCAGTGCAATGTAAAGGGGTAATTGATGAAACTACTAAACAATTGAAATAAGAATAAATCATGTTATGAAGATCTGCCTTGCTTTCTCCAGGTGATCTGGATTCAAACTTCCTAGGTTTCTTAGTCATTCTACTCTGCTTGCATTTTAACATGGAATAGATAGATCCAATCTTAGGTTTGCCAGCTGTCTAGCAAATTTCTGCTTCTGAAGGAAGAGAAAAGGATGGACAGAAAGGAATGAAAACTGAAGCATGGTACAGCTTTATATAGAGATCTAGACCATTAGTTTTAAATTGATCAGAATTGGCAATTATGGTAATTATTATAAACTAATAAAAAAATTGAAGAAAAAAGAGCTTTGTGCAGAAGCAAATATGTATATTGTAAAAGTTAAATTGCCACAGCATCTGTAATTGTTTCATTCTCTCTTCATTCCTTCTTCTCTGCTGGCATTAAAAATTGTGGTATGCCATGGGTTTTCTTCACTTTCTTATTGCAAAATTCTTGCTGTGAGACTAAAGTTGCCTTTTTTTTTTTTTTTTAACATACAGGCACCTTTCCTGTCCTCTTTGCACAAATCTGGATTTTGCCACTGCAGTAATCCATGTTCACCCATCTTAGCTGTAGAAAAAAAAAGGTTTTATTTGGACCTGTTACAGTTAATTGGCTCAAATGCCCTCTTCTGCCATGCTGGGACAATAACTGCATTGCCAAAAGAAACAATGCCAGTTGTCAAGTGCCTGAATTTTGATCACGTGACTATGGGGTTGCTGCATGGTCGTAAATGTGAAAAATGGTCATGTCACTTTTTTCAGTGCTGTTGTAACTTTGAACAGTCACTAAGTGAGGATTAACTATATAGTACCATCACACTTGGAGGGCAACATAATAAGAAAAGACAAGAAACGGCACAAACCCCCCCCCCCAAGCTGACTGGATTCACACATTCTACTAAGCTATAATTTTAGCTCAGAGTGTTGTGTGAAACCAGCCATTATGGTCTACAAACTATGGTTGATAACTTTGTGAATCTTACCTAGCTAACCATGACTTAGCACAGTGATGGCGAACATTTTAGAGACCGAGTGCCCAAAAACCACCCCCTGCCCCCGCTCTGCCTCCCGCCCTGCCTGCTCTGCCCCCGCCCACCCCCTGCCCCACTCACCCGCAGGGCCACGCACTGCCTCCATGGCCCACCACAGCAGATCACCCAGGCAGCCCTGCAGCACCATGGCAGCCACGCCCTCCGCAGCATCATCTGCATGCGATGGGGCGCAAGGGCGGAGTCTTGTCCCTGCTGCCTGGCTATGTCCTTGGCTGCGCTGCTCTGTGGGGGCGACTTCCCTCCAGGGGGGCTGCTGGTAAGGAGGGGCTGCGGGGGGAGGTGGGGCTGGGGTGATGGCACGTGTGCCCACAGAGAGGGCTCCAAGCACCGCCTCTGGCACGCGTGCCATAGGTTCACCACCATTGACTTAGCAGAATGTATTAATCAATTTAAGTGTTTGATTTTTATAAGCTGAGAGAGGTGATTATTTTTAATATTGAGGGAACAATAAAAAAAGTCCATCATTTTCTTTTATTTTTTTTTTCTTCAAAAGTAATCCTACAATTCAAACAGGATTTAGATTCGTTCCTGGTTTTAGTATGGGACAGGGATGTACAGCATCCTTGGTTCTGGTCCCAGAATGCTCTATTTTCTTTCTTGAATTTGCCGGTCTATTCATTCCAAGGATGGGTTCTGTTTTGGGGGGCAATAAACCTTCTACAATAGGAAACAGTTCCCAGTTTTCAAGCAGGCCACAAACTGTCTGGAAGCTGAATATAGAGTTTTGTCCACAACTATTGTGCGATCTTTCTGTGCAACTGAAATTCCTGTTATTCTTTACTAATATATATTAAGGCAGTAAATTATTTAGTCGTAGTAACAACAATCAGGAACAAGGAACATTCAAAAGCAAACTGTCTTATTTCCAGGAAAATACCCCAGTTGATGAGGGCTATTTTGGTTACCAGAAGATCATGTGCTGTGCTATACCTTAAGCTTTGATTTGCCTGGTAGCGATGTAATATTGCTAATTGTCTAAAACTGCAACAGCTGCGTCGTCATTTTAATAAGCAGAAAAGATCTAGATGATTGTAATTTTGAAATGTAATTTTGACACTATTTAGCATTGCCAATATTTAATGTCCTTTTACTGCCTTAAAAGACATGCCCTGGAAAATTTTTGAGAGAGTGAGAAATGTTCTTGACCTTTATCTTTATTAAATATAAACTGCTAAATAGCACTTCAGGGCGACTGTATGAGGCCAAGCTTTTAATCATAAAGTGAAATACTTTGGTTCAGAAGAAATCTACACTGAACTGATTTTCAGTTATCATTCAGCATTTGCCCTAGTTCAGACATGACTTGGCATTGCTGACAGAACTAGATTCTTTGGTCACTATGAGACATAATTATTGTTTCAACTCAGTAAAGTTTGGCTTTTTCTATTAGAAACAATGAATGGAATGGAATGTGGTAGCTGGGTTAATAAATAGTTCAATAACATACATAAATCTTTAGTACAAATCTCAGGTTACAACATCAGATATTTCCTCTCTTTTTCCCTTAATATCTACTATCTCATATTAGGCTAATACAGTTCTTATTATTATCAACTAAGTAAAAACATCATTATTACATGTATCAATAATTTTTAGCTTATACATATCTTAATTGTGTTTACATTCAATCCTTATATACAATCAATGTCCTGTTATTGCTTTTTTCCCAAGCTTTAATTTCCCATCAATATTCAAATTAATATTTGATATTTATAATTTCCAAACTTTAGGTAACCAAAGTTTCCCTTATCTCAACTTCTTCTTTCTTCCCTTTTCATAACAAAATCTAATATTCTAAATACACATCTTATCTATTTGAGTATAGTCTTGTTCTGTTTTCTAAAAGTTATCTAATTTCCATTATATTAAACCATCTAATTAATAATACAGTATCCCCTTCAATAAATCAAAACCATTATATGTATTGTCTGGGTTAACCAATAAATCAATAATATTCATATTTTTTTCATTTGGGTCTAATTTCTAAAAGTTCAAATACTCCCTCTCTTTTTTGGTAATATCTTTTATCTCATATTAAGCAAACAGAATTCTTATTTTCAACTGATTTCCAAATATTTTAAATTAGGTGACCAAAATTCCCCTTATCTCAACTTCTCCCTTTTTCCCTTTTCATATCAAAATCTATTAATCTTGTTACACATCTTATCTATTCAATTATAATAATACTTTATTTTCTTAAAAATATCTATTTTCCACCATATTCAACCTTCTAATTAGTAATATGAAATCCCCTGTAATAAATCAAAACCCTAATTTTCTTCAGCCTTACTCCGGCTTTTTTCCTTTGCCAACTAGTCTTCCATGTCAGTACATTTACATCATCAAATAGTTCTCCCTGCATTATTATAAATATTATTTGAAATAAGAAAGACCATTTAGTTGCAGTTTTTTTGGAAGAACTAGCCCATTTGTATTCAGTAGATTGCCTCCCTATTACTCCAATTTCCTACCATTGTCCTGGTAGGATTATCTTCCATTCAATCTGTTCTTCTTCTTTCTACTCAAATTTCTTCTGATTTAGATAGAAAGTCTTTTCCATTTTCAGTGTTGTAACTCCCTTTTCTGAATTTTTGATTGGCTGGATTTGTTGATCAATTAAGTCCTCTGTCTTAGTGTTTGGTTGTTCCACTTCTATTATTTTCTGCATTGTTAGTTCTTTGGTTATAGTCAAGTTCTGGGTTTGTATATCTAAGCTGGCATCTTGTTCTTTTATGTTGCATCTTATTTTGTCACAAGCTGAGAGAATGGTTTCGTGTATTGATTTCACATGGAAAGGATTTTTTCTTGATCTTCATCCATATTCTCTTAATAGTGTATTAAGTTAAAGACTTTAGAATCAGACATTAAAAAAAATTCAAGCAGGCCAAATATGTTGCCCAGAAATTCTCTTTACAGCTGAGTTTTTCACAGGTGGTATCTGTCAAGGTCAAAAAACTTTTTTCTGGAGTCTGGGCTTCAGGCCAAGTCTCTTTTAGGCAATAACAAGTTGTAATACCATACTTCGCCACAAGATGACACTGATGCCATTTAAAGCTTTTTAAGTCCAAAGATTTTATAACAGTTTTTCAAGTTTTATTTCTTTTTTTTAAATTAAAACAAACACCTCCAGTAAGAATAGGAAAACTTTTAGTCCCCAAGTTTCAAAGGCATATAGATCCAATTAGATTAAAATTGTTCTTATAGTTGCTTTAATTCCCCTGGGTAGTTAATCACTGCTTTTCTTGGAGGGTGGGGTAGATATTCCCTTCCCTCTCTCCTCACAGAGGAAAAAATACTTTGGGTAGCTTTTACAGGAGATCAGATCTCACCCAGTTTCATCTGCATTGCTTTAAAGGTGCTTGATGGTGATTTTGACTTTGGCTGTCAGCAGCTTAATGACGAGTCATATTGCTATGGCCGGTCTTTCTCCCACCGGTTTGGAGGGCTGTCCTGGATCAAGCAGAAGGGCTGCCACCCTGCCGCAATCAAGCAGGGGTCCCCTCTTTGGTCATCGCCCCTACAGGGCAACTTTCAACTCTTTCCAGGGTCCCCCAGCGGGATAAATTTGGACATGAAAGACAGAGCTTGCCTCTCTGTGTCCGCAGGCACCGCAATGGCAAACCGGAAGCCACTATCTAGTCTCTTCTTAAAAACCTCCAGTGATGGAGCGCCCATGATTTCCGAAAGCAAACTGTTCCACTGGTTAATTGTCCTCACTATTAGGAAGTTTCTTCTTAATTACAGGTTGCTTCTCTCTTTGATTAATTTCCAACTGTTTTTTCTTGTCCTGCCCTGGATGCTTTGGAGAATAATTTGACCCCCTCTTCTTTGTGGCAGCCCCTTAAATACTGGAACACTACTATCATGTCACCCCTGTTTCTTCTTTTCTTTAGACTAGCCAAACCCAAGTCCTGCAGCCATTCTTCATATGTTTTACTCTCCAGTCCTTTGATCATCTTAGTTGCTCTAAATGTTCTACATGTTCCATGGAAACAAAGAGAGAAGCTTTCCGCTGGCCAAAATTCAGTCATAGCAAAATGGTAAAGAATTATATTTATAAGAGATTTTGCCCAATTGGAATAGCCAAATCAGATATTATATTAAAGTTGTCATTTTCTGCAATGAAACAGCATCAAATGAAAATTTACTAACCTACAGAGTAAGATACTATTCTAATTTTGAATAAATATAATTTGTATCCAGGTAATCAGATCATGAAATTGTTACATCTTTGTTCTTGTTTTATATTTTGCATTAATAGCTATGTTAAAGCAGATATAGCTATCTTTCCAACTCTTTTACAATGTAACTTTCTGTGACTGGCTTCCAATTAGTACCAAGCAGATTCTAAGCACTTTTATTAATTTAAATGGGGTGAACACATAAACAAGACGTTTTTCAATGTTGTGAGGAATTCAAAATTCTCTTCCTTCCTTCCTTCCTTCCTTCCTTCCTTCCTTCCTTCCTTCCTTCCTTCCTTCCTTCCTTCCTTCTTTCCTTCTTTCCTTCTTTCCTTCCTCTCTCCTTCCCTCCCTCCCTCCCTCTCTCCCGGAATTCTGTTCCAAAATTGCTGCTAAGTTTATATAGGTTACAACCAAGAGTACCAAATCAAAACAAAAAAAAATATGTTAATCTAGAGCAGGGGTGTCAAACTCGCAACATCACATGACGTGTCACGACATATCGCGACTGTTTTTCCATTGCCGGCAATGGGGTGGGCGTGGTTTTGGCATGACGCATCCAGCCTATGGACTGGCAGTTTGACACCCCTGATCTAGAGACAGAATTCATTCACAGCTAATGGCATAGCAAACTGAACTCCCTTTATTTTGCTTTCCCATTTTGAAACACAGTCTAATCCTTTATTGTCAGTTAGCCTGTTAGACAGGAGCATCTTCCAATCAAAATTTTAAACCAAAGCTTCCCACAGGCTTCCTCTTGAGGCCCAGAAGTATTTTTGAAAATGCAGATTATTTTGGAAGCTGACAGCCTGCATTGCTCTATTTTAGCACACCAATTTTCATTTGGGACAAGAGAACCTAGAGGACATGACAAAAAAAAAAGTTTCCATGATAGTCTTGAGGTACTTGGGTACCACAATGAGATTAGTATAACAAATTTAGTAATAGTAGTAGTAGTAGTAGTAGTAGTAGTAGTAGTAGTAGTGATGATGATGATGATGATGATGATGATGATGATGATGATGATGATGATGATGATGAAGAAGAAGAAGGGTTACCACCTCTGATATACACTCCTTGTTCGTAGCCAGCTCAAAGATACCAAAAAATTGTATGGGAGAAAAGAGGAATTTTGCTAGCTCTTCTAAAAGATTAAATGATCTATATCAGTGTTTTTCAACCTCAGCCAGTTTAATATGTGTGGACTTCAAGTCCTAGAATTCCCTAGCCATACATTTGCCAGTGGCCAAAGCTGAGAAAGATTGGTCTATATTGTTTCTATTTCAGTTTTGCATATATTCAGTTAAAATTGTTCCATCAAATTTCCATTTCATTCTGGGACAAAAACAAAGCCATTTTTTGTACTGATTTTATATGAAACTTCCCCAAATTTTGTACACATTTTTCTGTGTGGGCTTTTTAGCAATGCACTGTTAATCTGGAGAAATATGAATCAGGAAGATGAACATGTTCCAATTCGCAGACTAATCTAGTAAATCTGATATAAGTCAAATTGCTTAAACATGTGAGGGAACAAAATAATCCAGCATCTCTAGCATGGATGTAGTATGATCTAATTTGCTTGCGCTATTTAAAAATATATCATAGTCTCATCAGTGTTCTCATTATTATTCATATAGAAGTATTACTCAAGCTGATACAAATATTTCCAGTGCAAACACTAATAAATTGAACATTGAGAGACTTTAGTCTCCTATCCAATTATCCTTTGAAGGTATTGGAAAAATTGAAGACTTGTTTTTAATTTATTACATGGCTAGAGTGGGTACTGATCCCAACCCCTAAATTAACCCCCTGCTTATAGGTGAGAGAGATTTGATGGAGTGGCATTTTATCTACTTTCATTGGGATAGATTATTTGTTTTTATTGAATAGTTAAGTAGAGGGAAGTTTCCATAACGGCAAAAGGCAAATTTCCCCTTACACATTTTATCATCTTCAGCTGTGAAAGCATTAGTGTTTTCTCCTTTCCCAAGCACAGATTTACCAAGGATACAATCTGCTGACCTATTCTGCCAATATTTTACATGGAATTAGCTTGACATTTATTGGTTGTTTTAGGCTGGTGCAGCATTTGGGTCTGTCTTCCTTGGCCAATTGGCTTTTGATATCAAGAGAGTCTTTTTTTTTCAAACGTAGCTCTCCCCCTGAACCAGATATCTGAACTGATCCCCAGGTAGGAGACCTTGATTAGACTGAGCAGCAACTGACGGCTAGTAATGCAGCTAGGCAATGAAGCTGGACAGAAGAGCCAGCTCTCCCTCTGCTGCTTATGGTGCAGCTTTCTTCATCCCCTTTAGCTGTTCTTCAGAAGACTTCTCCACTAGAGTTACTGCTCCTTGGAAATATCACTAAGCCAATGTCCAAAGTAAGCCCAGCTACGAGCTGATAGTCAAGCTGCACATGTACAAAACTAGAGCACGTTTTGACAAATGGCCAAGCTCATGTCAAAATTCACTTCTTGCAATATCCCAGGTTTATGTTACATTGGAGAGAGTGATTAGTGGTTGTTTTCCCATTGATTGGTACTGTTCTGTGGGAAGGAGGGGAACAAAATCAAGGAAATATCACAGTTCCTGTCCTTCACATACTCCATACATCACAAAGACAGCACCATTTTTCAGCATTGTGCCTATAGGAGGATAGGGATCTGCAACAGGGGAAGCAATTTTTTTCTGCTATCTGAAGAACTAGTACAGTGGTTCTCAACCTTTTTAATGCCGCGACCCCAACTGGTCATAAGTCGAGGACTACCCAAC
>NW_015386171.1:121595-166253 GCF_001527695.2 Protobothrops mucrosquamatus | reverse complement strand
TTATATGGGAGGGAGCAATGTCATCTTGTGAGGTGGCCAGGGTTGTGGCTATAATATGGGAGGCTACAGAAATCTTTTAAATATAAATAAAGTAAATAAATTTGCAGGATTTGCAAAAAAAACAACCCTATGCTGCCAGAAATATGAGGATAGAATTGCTTGATCAAAAATCAAAGCAGAAAGCAAAGGTGTTTTCTCATTGACATTCAACTGATATTTCAGCAAATAACATGAGAAAGAGATAATATATCATTGCCTTTTAATTTCCTCTTTCTCTAATACTTTTTCATATGTCTTGTGGTTAGCTCCAGCCAAGGCCAGGCAGGAACATTCTAATAATTTGGATAGATATATATTCTCAGATGTCAAAAATCATCTGAAAGTGTCAAGAGGAGCAGGGAAAATGGTGTGAGACAATAAGAAGTGAAAAAGAATTCTAGGATGTAGCCTGCAATCACAGGCCTTTTTGTAGATGGGTGTGATTCAGATGAAGAGTTGAATAAAGGATTAATTGCACCAGTGAAAATGTACTATCTCATTGAAAGGAAATGTGCACATGAAGATACAAAGAGTGACAATATCATCGACTTGGTTAAGATAGTTTAAACACAGATGACAGACATTTATCAGCCTTCAGGAAAAGGCTAGTTAAAAAGCTTTATATGGTGAAACTGCAAAATGGCTTTGAAATTATGATTTATTAGCTTTTAACTGCTTATTTAGCATCCTCCATGATAGTAACATGAGACAGTATCAATGGCAATAGAACTTAGACTTATATACTGTTTCACAGGGCTTTATAGCCCTCTCTAAATGGTTTACAGAGTCAGCATATTGCCCCAACAATCTGGGTCCTCATTTTGTCAACCTTGGAAAGATGGAAGGCTGAATTAACCTTGAGCTGGTCAGAACTGAATTTCTGGCAGTGGGCAGAGTTAGCCTGCAATACCGCATTTTAACCACCATGCCACCACAGGAGCAGTATGGACCAATCTTACACACAATTGTATACAAATTTTAAGAAAATATATACAGTACTTCTTTTGTTTAGATTGCTTTGTTACAAGAATATACATTGGAAGCTAGCAGGTTTCTTTGTACATACATAGGGCAACAAAGAGAACTTTTACGCAGAAGTTACACAGAAAACAAATATATATGTAACCTGATTTTCAAAACTGTTTGATGCAAAACTTTGCCATCCTAGAACCATAGAAAAGTCCACGAAGTGATATCATCTTGATACAAGATTTCATTTAATTTCAATAAGTCTTCAAATGTAATTGTTTCTTAACAAAAGTTAAGAAGGTGATATTTTTGGGATTAGTGCTGCTTCCCTGCCTGGTAACATGCCTGCTGACTTGGTTTCAGGTAAGAAAGTTGAAATGAGAAAGGTTGAAGGAAATTTTCTTGGCATCTGGAGAAAAGATAGTTTATATGTGCCAAAGGCCATGTCTTTAAAAATGCATGTAACTCGATAAAACAACAATGGACCTATTCCAACATAGATGGCCACTGCAAATGAAGTCGATTCAAGCCAGAAAAGGCCATTAAACTAAAATTGCAGGATCAAATCAGTAATCAGCTTTTGACTAGTCTAGATAAGAAACCAAAAAAGTAATACTCCTACCACCTTTATTGTAAGGGGACTGAATCTTACCTCCTGCCTTTCCTCTCCAAAGAATTTGGGAAAGTTCCTTCTGAGATTCTTTGTCCACTCCATCCCTTCTAGGAGCTGAGATACAGCATCACTTATCTGACCATTGCCTTGGCTGTAGCTCTTCCTTCTGTATTCCAAGGTTATTCTCACAGTTCCTTACAAGAAGATATGTTCCTTATGAGTATGAAATAAAAGGAGAAAATGCGAAAAGAAGGGAAGGCTGGCAAATTTCATTTGTGAAGAAATAATCCAGTGGATCAACTTGAAAAGGGGAAGAGAGTTCAGGACTAAGACTAGTGAGAGAAGAAGACCAATTTCAAATTTGAGGAGGTCTAACACAGAAGAAGGAAGGAAGCAGCCATAAGGAAAAGGAGCAAGATAGGGTAGAAGCTGAAGGGATCCTGCCTAACAAATCTTGAGCAATACCAGCTCTTCGAACAACTCCAGCAATGGAGATGTTCAAATAGCAAATAGCACTGCTCCAATATTTGAGGGGCTCCTACAAAGATGAGGGGGGGGGGGGTCAAACTAATTTCCAAAGAACCAGAAGACAAGACAAGAAACAATAGATGGAAACTAACCAAGGAGAGAAGCAACCTAGAACTAAGGAGACATTTCCTAACAGTGAGAGCAATTAACCAATGGAATAGCTTGCCTTCAGAAGTTGTGGATGCTGGAGGCTTTCAAAAAGAGAACCATTTATCTGATAGGGTCTCCTACCGAAGCCAGGGGTTGAATTAGAAAACCTCTGAGGTCTCTTCCAACTCTGTTATTTTATGTTCTATGTAGCAGAGCTTACACCACTTAAATAAAATTACAAACTTAAGTACAAAATTACAAACTTCCCCATCCATTTTTTGAATGGCAAAAGGGGATGATAAGCTTAGGGTCAATAAGAGAGAAATGAGACTCCTGGATGTTCCTGGATTCTGCCTCAATATCTGGTATGCCAGACAGGACTCATGAATGACATGGTTTCCTGTGATGTCATTTGCTACACATCAAGAGGTACATCACTATCACTGCTTTCTGTTTGCCCTAGGAACGGTGTAGGAACCGGAGCAGCTTTGATTAATACAAGGATTTTAATATAATTTGTAATGTAAGTCCTTGAAAGCAGTTTGTTCTGCAAAATCTGCACCTGCACGATCTTGCTTTAGCTCATGGCTGTGCAACCATAATCAGCAATGACATTTCTTTAAGCACTCCTTCAGGTAATCATGACTTGCACATGCACAATGTGGCAATAGAAAAAAAAACCCCACAAGATGTATAATGAAGGATGGTATTCTTAGTCTTTATTCAGCATAGAAATATTTCAGGAATGGACCATTTTCGGGAATGAATCAGACTAGGAATCTAAACATTTCTTCATTTAATTTAGTCAATCAGGCTGTGACCTTTCAAAACCATTGGAGATCTGTTTACATTCCTGGCTACTTTCAAACTTCTGGTTCTGCTAAGCTGCTGAAACAAAACTTATAATTTCTATGTTTTGCCAAAGTGATGTCTAAGCATGAGACGCCCCCCCAAATCTGAATACTGAACCTCTATCATAAACTCCCTGTTTTTTTTTCATCTGCATTGCCAGCCTTTAGCTACTTTTATTTCTCCCCCCACCCCCATATCAAAGGAGTTGTCGTATGTGAACCATGTGGGTGTATCTACTGTTATAAGCAGAGTCCTGAAACTGAAGAATGCACCCAAATATAAACAGCTTAATGTTCAACATCCTGACTTTTTCTACGAACAATTTCATGCCTTGTTTTCCACCACTATGACTACAATGGATAGCTTCATGAGGCATGAAGTAAATCTCTGGTGTTAAGTGTTTATTATATAGTCTCTCTTGCTATGTTTCTTTGACTGTCACAATATTTCTTTGATGTTCCTGCAGTTTTACATTTCAAAGGCTAAGATAACAATGTGCTTTAAGACAAATGGGGTAGGGTGGGGAATAAAAACAGAATGTACATCTGTAGTATACTAAATGGAAATGCATTCTGCCACTGTTTTTTTTTTTGAGGGGGGGCATATTAGTTCATTTGTCTTTGTTTTGGTTTTATTAGGCTAGATTTTTAAAAAAAGAAGAAAAAAAATCAAAAAGAGCATGTTAATCCTAATCGTTGCAATGGAAGAAAAATATCCTTTCAATTGCATTTGGGTGCTTTTCAGATCAGTGAGATTGTGACAGGGGAAAGGAGCTCTTTCCCATTATTTTCAAGTCTATTACAGACACCGAGATGAAAGGAATTCGGCAGGCACAAATGAACTTCTGCTTACCGTATAATGCTAAAAGACCATTTTGTTTTCTTGCAGTGCAAAATAAGTCTGCTAGCAAAGTAAGGAAAACAATGACATATAATAGGGTGCCACATACTCGACTAGCAGTTTGCTTTTCTTTTTAGCGTGTTCTGGGCTTGTAATACATTCAGTGTATTCATGCAAATTTCCAGACTGACATCTGAAGAGTGTGTAGGAACTTGTAGGAGTTTGTAGGAGTTTGTAGGATGATATAACTGGGCCCCATGAAAAAGTAAAAAAAAAAAAATGTGCAGCAGGCTAGCTTCAAGAATTAGGTAAATGGGATAACATTTTTCTATATTTTGAAGTAGCTACAGCATTAATTCCTTTCAAGCTTAATCCTGGGTTATCAGCTAGTTCAGCTGTACAGTCCTGGCATGAGAATCCTATATGTTACTAGACTCAATCTATATAAATAAAAATGTAAATGTTCATTTGTTCAAAATCTTAAATCTCCGAAACTTCTTTACCGATTGGTTTGAAATTTTGACACAACGTTGCATTCGAATACGTGCGTGTTTTTATATACCTATATTCTATAGATGTCACACCTGTGACAGGTAAAAACATGCTTTTTTTGAAAAACAGCACCATCTGTTGGCTGAGTGAACGAGAGCCACAGCAAAGTGTGGCCGGGTACAGCTAGTCTAACAATAAATTGCTTGAATATGAATTGGTTTTGCATAACCTGCTGTGGTGTCCTGCTATTTTTCATATTGCAGTTGTATCATTTCAGTGTACCTTTCCACATGTAATTTTTATTTAGAATAAAACATATATTCGTTATTTTTTTATTTAGATGACTATATGTATATATCTTATATATACATATATACTGTATATTGTACACCTGTGTCTGTGTGTATGATGTGTATATTGTATTGTATCGAACTGAATTGGATACTTCATTTGCCCAATTGTGATTATACACAGAAGGAATTCATCTTCAGTACAGAAGCTTTTCTGTATATATACACATATATATACATATATAATATATACTGTATATATTCATTAAATCATTCTAGAGAGATACATGCTGATCAAGATTTACTTGCTGTCCTAATCAAGCATGTATTCTGTAGGGTCCTTCAGCTGAAGGACCAAGAATGTGGACATTAATCTACTGCCCTGGAAAACAGGATCTTAAACTGAAACTTGTGTATGCAGACAAACAGTTTGATAGAAAGAAGAACTGTGCAAAATAAATAAATTAATTAAAAAATCCCTATCTAGTTAGTGATGTAAGAACCAAACGTTGTTATGTGCCACTTACTCTAGCCATACTAGAACACTGGAATAAAATATGCAGCAATATTGAAGACTGGAATTATTATCTCTTAATAAATTCTTATGAAGGTTAGCCATTTGAGCAACATCTTTATCTGAATAATATTCAATTAAGTATATTGTATACTATGCACATACTAATTAACTGGCTTATTAATTTCCCTGTCCCTGAGGGGGTGGGAAGTGACACCATTGACTGTCCTATTTCTTGATTTTTAAAAAAAATCATTTTACATTCCTTTTAAGCACTGAAAATCAACAATAAAAGAAAAAGCACATCCTTCCTACATTTAATGTACAGTGCAATAATAGATTACCAACAAAGGGAATAAGGGGAAATATAAAAAAAGTCAGTAAATAAACAATAAATTAAGGGAAATTACACAAAAAGTTTTAAATTTTGTACAGAATATTCTGGGGTTAACAGTTTTCTTGTTCCAAATACAAAATAATTATTTTGTTCTTTACATAATGTATCAGAGGAATAACTGTATTAAGTGTTGAAATGTTTCTTTGTGGCAAGCTTCTCTTCTTATTCTTGTACTCGATCAAAGGAGATGCATTAATTTTGCCCAATTATTAATACAACAAAATATTTCTGGATGCTCCACATTATTGTGCTAATCCTTCTAGAAAGAATTAAAATAGGGAGTAGACCTTTTACCACATGTTTTTCTGAGACCATCCATCCATTATCTGCTATTTTCAATTGTTTAGCAGCAAAGGAGTTGAAAAAATACAGTATACACAGGGCACTTCCACACAATGCTGTTTGCAGTCTACAAACACAGCTAGACCTACAGACCTGTCTTATTTTCTCCGTTTAAATGTGTGGCATACCATAAAGTATATAATATTCTCCCTTCAACTGAGCATTTGCAAAATATTCATCCAAACACCTTCACCTGCACTCCACACTAAAGGGATGAAATATACTACTGATCCTTCTACCTCACACCGTGTGGCATTTATCATGTCATCTGCAAAAGGAAAAAAGAAAAAGAAAAAAAGAAAATCAATCAATCATCCAAATAAATCTTTATTGCAGTCGTAGACCAGCATAGACAAAGAAATATTGTTCATTTGTAATGGAGTGAAGCAATCATACCCAGTTTGAAACATCGCACTGAAGTGTGAAGTTGGCATGATATATCGCCACAGGGGCAACTCTGAGGAAGGGTCTGAAAAGTGAAGACCAGAAGCTGTGTCCATGTGACCTGCCCCCCCTTTTTTTTACATACATTCCCCACCATTAACACCATGGGTGCCTTTGCAGGAACAATGCTTTCTAAACAAAATGCCTACTTTTTTTTAACCCCACCTTTATTATTTTTACAAATAATTCAAAGAGGTGAACGTATCTAATATTCCTTCCTCCTCTTATTTTCCCCACAAAAACAACCCTGTGAAGTGAGTTGGGCTGAGACAATGTCAGGTCACCCAGCTATTTTTTTTTTCAAGCCTAAGGCAGGCCTAGAACTCAAGAGTTTCCAAACTACGGGACCTAGGAATGGTTGTAACGATAAGGCCACTGTTTCTCCTCCAATGGAGTAACCCCAAATTGCTCATTCCCTATCAAAAGGAAAGACAAGAATTTTTTTTAAAAAAAGGAAAAAAAAAAACCAAAGCAGACCCTTTGTACTGTGCACCAAATGGAAAGGAGACATTACTCTGGTCAACATAACCTGTTAGCCTATCTCTTTAAACAGCTGCTAGGCTGAGGCGCTGACAAGCGAGTGGAATGTTTTCTCCAAAGAGAAACAGGCAAACAAACAAGCTGCGCATAGCTTCACCAGGATAAAAGAATAAGAACGTTTGCCTGTCCCTTGCCACCCACCTATCGATTACAACAGTGTTTCTCAAGCTCAGCAAATTTAAGATGTGTGGTCCTCAGCACCCCAAATTTCCCAGCCAGGACACATCTCAGAGTTGCTAAAGTTGAGACTCATTGGTTTATACTACACGACTATATAGCTAGCCTGAAATAATTTGGATTGATCTATAGGACTCATGTGAAAATGCTCTCTAAGTAATGGTGGGATTCAGCTGGTTCGCACCACTTCGGCAGAACCCGTAGCTAATTTTTTGTTACCCAGGCCCAGAGTAGACTTCCAGAAGCGGCATCCACACAGAGAACCAGTTGTTCACATATTTGAATCCCACCACTTTCTCTAAGAGTAGATCTGGAGTGTCTCTTTAGTGAAGAATGGATCTTTCTGGTCACAAAAGGAAATGAAATCTAATCCAACCTCTTTTAGAAAAATGCCAGGGGGAAGCCACTGTTGTGGATATTTCTTATCTCCTCCCAAATTATGTGTGCGCACTGCACGCACCTATGGATGCATATATCTAGATGCAAAGAAACCAATTTTCTTTTTTGGGCTATCTCTGATTATTAAAAATGATCCATTACTTGGTGGT
Source organism: Protobothrops mucrosquamatus (assembly GCF_001527695.2). Classification (NCBI taxonomy): domain Eukaryota; kingdom Metazoa; phylum Chordata; class Lepidosauria; order Squamata; family Viperidae; genus Protobothrops; species Protobothrops mucrosquamatus. The sequence continues at coordinate 158,578 of NW_015386171.1, read as the reverse complement.
TTGTAGATGTATTTTGAGAGGGGGTTTTATAACAAAGCAAATATTTTTGCTTTGTGTTTTGCTGAAAGATTTATCATATGTCTTCATAAACTTTATGAGGTTTATCTAAATTCCCTAGGCGAAAGACAGAGTTTTCCCCAGCAGAGTCTGCTGGCCCATGGAATTGTTTGTTTATATGTTTGGGGTTTTAATTGTTTTTGCTGTTACCATGAGCCATCCAGAATTATAGTTCATATGGCATATTAGTCTCGTGGATGTACCCATAATATCACATTCATTTTTCTGTCTCAGTCATTGAAGCAATGTTTAATGCTGTATGGCAAAAGCCAGGTCATATTCTGGGGAAGCTATTCCCAAAAAGTCCTTTGATTGTAAGATTAATTAATGTTCAGAGTGCATCATACATCAGCAAACACAAAGACTCTTGATGCAAAGAATTCTCTTACTCAAAATCAGTCCTGTCACAAACAGGGAGATTACTTATCCAGAATCAGACTGTCTTTTAAATGAAATTGGCTTTAAATTGACACACCTACCTGCCGTTCCTCTATTGTTTTATGGTATATTGCTTTTTTGACTGGTAACATGGTTGGTTGGGGTTCTGGGCAACATTCTGGGCACCTTTGGGAGGATGAAAAGAAAACAAATAAAATAAAAAAACCTGATAATTACTGGATTCTAGTCTTTCTGAAAAATTGGCCTGGAATAGTAAAAGCTTGGATAGAAAGGCAGCTTGGAAATCTGCATAAACTATCCAGAATACCATTATAGGAAAGAAAAACATATGTTTCTCCTTTCCTTTCCTTTCCTTTCCTTTCCTTTCCTTTCCTTTCCTTTCCTTCTTTCCTTTCCTTTCCTTTCCTTTCCTTTCCTTTAACTGATCAAGTTGGGACAACTGACAATATCCTATTAAAATAAAGCCACACTTCATATTTTGCTGATTGTTGGGATATAAATTTATAATCATCATCATCATTATCATCAAGTTGGAAGGGACCTTGAAGGTCTTCTAGTCCAACCCCCTGTTCAGGCAGGAAACCCTACACCATTTTAGACAAATGACTGTCCAGTCTCTTCTTAAAAACTTCCAGTGTTGGAGCATTCACCACTTCTGGAGGCAGGTTGTTCCACTGGTTAATTGTTCTGTCAGGAAGTTTCTCCTTAGTTCTAGGTTGCTTCTCTCCTTGATTAGTTTCCATCTGTTGCTTCTTGTCCTGCCTTCAGGTGCTTTGGAGAATAGCTTGATTCCCTCTTCTTTGTGTCAATCCCTGAGATGTTGGAACACTGCTATCATGTCCCCCCTAGTCCTTCTCTTCATAAACTAGACATACCCAATTCCAGCAACTGTTCCTTATATGTTTTATCCTCCACTCGTCTGATCATCTTTGTTGCTCTTCTCTGTACTCTTTCTAGAGTCTCAACATCTTTTTTACATTGTGGTGACCAAAACTGGATGCAGTATTCCAAGTGTGGCCTTGCCAAAGCATTGTAAAGTGCTACTAATACTTCACGTGATCTTGATTCTATCTTTCTGTTAATGCAGCCTAGCACTGTGTTGGCTTTTTTGGCAGCTGCAGCATACTGCTGGCTCATATTTAAGTGATTGTCCACTAGGACTCCAAGATCCCTCTCCCAGTTAATACTATTGAGCAAGGTACCATCTGAACCAACATTTGAGCTGAAATTTACAAGTGATAGACTAGTAAAAGTTTGAGGAAATAATGATCCCATCTGTCCATTCTTCCCAAAAAAACCGTAGAGGCATTAAAAATTAAATGACCAGGTTCATTTTTCTTTTGGAACAATCTAGGTGATGAGAAAGTTGACTGAGTAAATCTTTTAAAGTTCATGTTTTGTTTTGTTTTTAAGAAAAGTGAAGTCATAATATCTGGAACCAACTGGAGGGTATTTTTGAAAGCAAACAGTCCAGACTGCTCCTGGCATCCAAACCAGTAATGATAGGTAAGTGTGACTCCATCCAATCACATATGGAGACTCCATATTCACCAGGTTTGGTTGATAGGATCACCCCAGCATCTCCCAATTGATGCAGTCTTATTTTGCTTATTTTATCAACCAGACTGACCAGTTGCATATACTTAGCAATGGGGGGAAATTTAAATCTCCATAAGAACGTATCCAATGCTATGATGTAAATATTAAAAATTAATGCTCATTTGAATTAGATCAATGGAAATTATCACTATCGAGCTGCCACTCCTGCTTCTATGCTGCCTCTTTTTCAATGTTTTGTGACAGTTTCCCAGACACTCCTGCAATCCCTCACTCCCTCTCCCATCCAGCCTCTTGCCTACTTGCTCAGAAGGGCAGGGAAGGGAGAGGGGAAAGGACAGGAGGTGTGAGGAGGGTAGGGAGGGAGGGAGGAAGGTATAAGGAGGGAGAGAGAGAGGAACAGGAGGGAAGGAAACCCTATGCATCCTTTCTGAGTCATGTTGCAACCATGCACCTTTTGTGAACCATGCAGCATCTCTTGCATACTCTATGTGCTCTTCCTGACCATATCACCACCCTGAGCCACATGGCACTTCCCATATACTGCCAAGCACCCCCAAGTGAAAATGTTGACCCAATGAGACAAGGGTTGTCTAGTAAAATAATAAATCCCATCACTCCAAACCAGGAAGAAAGGAAGCTAATTTGATGGTACCAGAAATCAGTGAGAAATTTCATTCTACCCCTTTCTACCCCACCACCCCACTACCCAAATTTGAATTATTGTCTGATATTTCACATCTAGGAGATCCAAAAGGGAGCTATAATGATCTCCTTTGGGAATCCTAGTCCCAGAACAGTTTGAAGTGAAAATATAGGATTTGTTTCATCCAAGAATTCCATGAGGTCAAGCATTATACCAGATTTGTTAAGATGGCTATTTGCAGAACTAGCATCAATACAAGAAGTACAGAAAGGAAAGTTGGCTGATTACACTTTCAGGAGAAAATTAGCTCCTTGAGGACTAGCATAGCCAAGAAATCTGTCTAGGAAAAAAGAAGAACTGTGGATTGGGCAAATTGAAAGCTGGCTTCTCCAGGATCTCATTTTGTTTCTGTCTGCAGAATGCCCTGTTGGGGAACTTCCCATCTGCACAGTACAGTTGGAGCATCTGCTCAGGTAGACTTTCCCTTTTTTTGTGGTCTTTTTCTCTGGGGGCAAAATAATATCAACATCAATACGGCCATTCTGGCCATCAAAATTAATGTCGAAAGAGAAAAATTGCACACAAAACACTTCATTCTTTATTCATTTAAAACAAATCTTTGCATGCATTCCCCAAAGTACCAAAGGTAACTTTCATATTTTCAATCACAGTTTGATCATCCTCCAAACCTCACACTTTCCCATAGGATGCTTGTGAGAAAATTTTTACATTTGCAGTACAGTCCTTGGCTTGGTTAAAGTTCCCCTCCAAGGCATTTGTTTATTCTGTCTGACAGATCCCCAGAAATCATTTATTATATTGTTGTAATTGCTGCTGTTATTCCCAACAGCAAACTATCTAACACACAAACGGCAGGCTTACTTGATGTGGTATTGTTCTTGCATTCCTTTAGAAAAACATAAGAGTGGATATGAGCAAGTTTATGATTTCACACTTCTACCCTTCAATTTCTTGCATGCACAACTTGGAGTAAAGCATGTTATTTATTTATTTTTTTAAAACAGTGAAAAAAACTGAAGTGTCTTTCTGTTGTCCCTCTTTCTGCCCCACCTCCTTGCTCATTTGCTACACGAATGTCTTCTAAATGTTTTTACAGCTGCTTGGGAGGTGTTGAGTCTTCATGTCAACTCATTCACTCAGCTTAGCATAATCATTCTCTTTAATGGAACAGTTACTCTGAAGATGATGTCTATCATTTTTGCTGTTGGGGGATCCAAAGGCAGGAAGAGGGTGAGGTGGCAGAGGCATAATTACTAGGCCTGCCACATTTCCCCCCCATCTTTCTCCCCCTTCTGTGGATGATGCAGTGTTGTACAATGTCAACAATCAAACACGGAAATGAAGGCAACGCAAAGACCCAGATGAGTAATTACCACAAGGTTGCAGCCCCACAACGACTTCCAAAGTGCCAGGCCTGACAAGGTGCAGATTGTTTTTATCCTGTGGTGTGAAGTGTGCTGATTTGCTGTTGATAGATCCAGGTGACAATATTAATTAAAGCACAAGCAGGAGCTAATTCGGTTGTTGACAATGCATTTTGAGAGGGTGGCACTGAGTAGGTGGCAACCGCGACCAGATCCTGCGTGGTGCAGTGAAAGTGTGAGCTAGGACAAGAAGCGTGTATGCCTGTCAAACATAGATACTTTGGGTTTAATTTATATTTGTGCAAGGGGTAAACACTCTCTCCCCACAAAAGCAGAAAGCAGAAATCTATAGCAAAACATGTGACTCACTGAAATTGCTAGATATCAATACATTAAAAGCAATCCCTGAGTAACAGGGTTTAAATGGCCAAGCAACATCAATCATTCACCAGAGGGCAGTATTTGGGAGAATGTACGGTTTACACAAGCATACCAATCTCTTTGGGAGAATCAAAACAACCAAGGGAGGATCAAGTATGCTCAGTAGTCATGGGAGGGAGCAAAATCAGGTGAGAATTGAAAACTTATAGGAGGATAAGTGAAAGGGAATGCTATTGGTAGCTTGAATGGGAAGTAATCCACATTGTAACACATTTTCACAATTATGTAGTTGATTTCTAGTGAAGGATTGAGGTATTTTTACTGCAAACTATGGAACTCTGCTGTGCTTTCAGTGGCAATAGTAGTATGCTCAAAGTAGACAAGATACAAGAGTGCATTTTAAAAAAAAATATTTCCAATATTAAAAACCAAATCACATATATTCATTTGTGAAAATCATGTTTGTTTTGATTGCATCTCTCTCTCTCTCTCTCTCTCTCTCTCACACACACACACACACACACACACACACACACAAACCACCACCATCATCACCCTCTACAGAAGATACATTTTTCAGAGAATAGCTTATAGGAAAAGGACAACTCACCAGCAGAAATAATTTTAGATGATTGCCATCTCTCCAATTCAAGCATTCTGGAATGATGCTACATTTAAGGCTTTCAAAGAAACAAAAGTAAGACTATTAATAATCATCTGCTTTCTAACAGATGTAGTTGCTGCCTGTGATTTTAAGCCACTTTTCTGAACAGCATGTTTCAGCGTAACTATGTTTTAATTAAATTGCAAGCTTAGCGAGTATCTGGTCCTTTGTAGACTTCAAAGTCTATAAAGAGTTACACTGATGGGACATATCACAACAGGATACCTCCACATGAGGATTCTGTACCAGTTTAATAGAAGCTCTCATTCCAAGTTTTTTGAGAGTTAAGTGGGATGGGTGGTCAAAAAAGGAAAGGCTACAGTAACAACTGTGTGACCTCATTTTTTATGTGTAGTTGCAAATATCATCTTGACTTGTTTTTGTGAGAGAAGGAAAGAGGTGTGTGTTTGTCTGTAGAAATAAAGCAGCCTAAAGCAGATAGAAAAAAAAATATTGTTCTTCAGCTGCAGGACTCACAAGGAGTAGTAGTTGGAAGAGCAATAGGAGGGCATATAGTAGAAGTGGGAAAGAGGGAGTAGTGAGCAGTGAGTACTAGTCTTTGAGTGTGTTTATGTTGTCTAGCAATCTGTGTCGTTCTGTTGTCTCTCTTAGATTTTGGAGCCCATTGACTTGGGTATATGTAAAAGAACTTGTGACACTCAGCTTTGCTTGTAATTGAACTCTGGCTGGGCAGACATTTTGGAAATTATCAAGGCATGTCTAAGCTCAGTTACCTGAAAAGAGTTTGAACCAGTTGATCTTGAGGAAGTGGACAGGGTCCTTACTACTGTGAGCTTGGGTGCATACATTTCTAAGTTTGGCAAATTTTGGAAAGTACAGATTCAGCGCTGCTGTTGAAATACATGGAGCCATTCCCATAATTCATTCTATACCTTCATTTTTTTTATGAAAAGGTGACTGATTATTTGGCAAATCATGTTTAAAATTGGAATAAAACATGGAAGAAGCAGACAAAATATGCATCTACCTATTACTTGTAATTGAAGCTCTACTTTCCAAGCGCTTACTTTATATATGCAAAAGCAATATAGCAAAGGAGGCAAACTCGCCCTTTAAAAGTTTACACTCAGTTGGAAACAAAATAATAGTGTTAGGAACAAGATATCCTGTGACTTTTTTTTCAAACAGATCTGGGGACAATAGGCCATCTTCAAAGGATTTTTATTTTTTTTAATCCTTTGGTGGCCATCCAAGCAAATAACTACTGAGCTAGACAAGACGCAGCTCCCCTTGAATAAAATGAAAATCTCCCTGTTTAATTGAATGCTCAACACACTGAAATGAGTGCTGGAAGCAAGCCTGTGCTTGCTCTAGTTTGAAGCCATGTGAAGAAGAGACTATCGACCGGTGACACACAGATACATCCAACAACAAAAGCAAGAAATGATGGCTGAGGCTTTCTAGTAATAGGTATGAGAGCTTGTCAGAAGCCATGCAAATGAAATCTATGCAGGAGTGCAAAGAGAGAGAAATAATTTTACACCAGCAACCTGTAATAAAGTCGTTGATTATTAGTATTACACCTGCATAGCCTTGAACTAGGGAGCCTGAAATTCTGGGACAAGACTAATATAAAGTCAGAACGGTTATAAATATCTTGTCTATCTATGACTAGAAAAAAAATATTGCTTTTATGCAGACCAACACTTGTCCTCGATGAGCTGGAAATTCACATACCAGCCTGTAAGGTGCATATTGCATTTGACTGACTCCCGTTGAAGCTTCAGCCATTGAAAGCTAGCTCAATTGACTCTGTTTAGAAAGGAAATCAACTTTCAACCTAATTTCAGACAGGCTCCTGTGTGCTGGGAATATATCGGACTCTCTGGTGAATGCTGTCAGCTCATGTTGGCTAGTCTAAAGAAAAGAAGAAATAGAATAGAATAGAATAGAATAGAATAGAATAGAATAGAATAGAATAGAATAGAATAGAATAGAGCTGGAAGGGACTGGAGGTCTTCTAGTCCAGCCCCCTGCTCAAGCAGGAGAACCTATATTGTCTCACACAGGTGGAGGTCCAGTCTCTTCTTAAAAATCCCCAGTGATGGAGCGCCCACGATTTCTGGGGGTAAGCTGTTCCACTGGTTGATTGTCCTCACTATCAGGAAATTTCTTCTTAGTTCCAGGTTTCTTCTCTCTTTGGTCAGTTTCCAACCGTTGTTTCTCGTCCTTCCATCTGGTGTTTTGGTGAACAACCTGGCCCCCTCTGCCTTGTGGCAGCCCCTCAGATACTGGAACACTGCTATCATGTCTCCCCTATTTCTTCTTTTCCTTAGACTATCCAGACCCAAATCCCATAGCCGTTCTTCGTATGTTTTAGTCTCCAGGCCCCTGATCATCTTAGTTGCTCTTTTCTGATTTTTTTCCAAATTCTTAACACCTTTTTTGTGGTATGGTAACCAAAACTGGCTGCAGTATTTTAGGTGTGGTCTTATAGGGCTTTATACAACCCAGGATTTTGTTAGCTTTTTTGGTTGCTGCTGCACACTGCTGGCTTATAGTCAAGTGATTGTCCACTAGGACTCCAAGGTCCCTCTCACAGTCACTGTTTTTGAGCCAGGTCTCACCCAGTCTGTATTTGTGCCTTTGGTTTTTCCTGCCTAAATGTAAGACTTTCCTTTTCTCCACATTGAAACTCATTTTGTTGGATAGGGCCCATTGTTCAAGTTGGTCAAGATCTTTTTGGATCCTGTGTTTATCTTCTGGGGTGTTGGCTACTCCTGCTAGTTTGGTGTCATCTGCGAATTTGATGAGTTCCCCTTCTATTCTCTCATCTAAGTCATTGATGAAGATATTGAAGAGTACTGGGCCTAAGACGGAACCTTGTGGTACCCCACTGCTTATTTCTCTCCATGTGGATATAGTGCCATTGAGGACTACTCGTTGAGTAGGGTTTGTTAGCCAATTACAGATCCATCTGGTAGTGATGTTGTTTATCCCACTTTTTCTTAGTTTATCAAGGAGTAGGTTGTGGTCTACCTTGTCAAATGCCTTACTGAAGTCCAAATATACTATGTCCACTGAGTTTCGCTGGTCTATTAGTTTAGCCACTTTATCGAAAAATGAGATGAGATTGGTTTGGCATGATCTATTTTTGACAAACCCATGCTGGCTACTAGTTATGACTTTATTTGCTTCTAGTTGTTCACAGATATGTTTTTTGATAATCTTTTCTAGGATTTTCCAAGGTATTGATGTTAAACTGATTGGTCTGTAGTTTCCTGGACCTGTTTTTTTTCCTTTCTTGAAGATAGGGACCACATCAGCCCTTTTCCAATCCTCTGGTACTTCCCCAGTGCTCCAGGATTTATGGAGGATGTGATGCAATGGTTTTGAGATAACCTCCGCCAGCTCTTTCAGAATTCTGGGATGTAGCCTGTCGGGTCCCGGTGATTTATATTCATCAAGATTGGATAGTTGCTCTCTTATCATTTTCTTGCTTATTTTAATTTTTGTTTCTAATATGTCTTTTGCAGTGGGTTTTTTTTTTTTGGGTGTGTGTTGGCCTGTAGTATCTTTTTGTGTGAAGACTGACACAAAGTATGAGTTAAGCAGCTCTGCTTTCTCCCTGTTGCCTGTAATTTCTATGCCATTTTCTCCCTTTATTGGAGTGACATGATAGGGGTGACATGATAGCAGTATTCCAGTATTTGAGGGGCTGCCAGAAAGAAGAGGGCATCAAACTGTTCTCCAAAGCACCAGAGGGCAGGACAAGAAACAATGGTTGGAAACTGACCAAAGAGGGAAGCAACCTGGAATTAAGGAGAAAATTCCTAACAGTGAGGACAATTAACCAGTGGAATAGCTTGCCCCAGAAATCGTGGGTGCTCCATCATTGGGGGGTTTTAAGAAGAGACTGGAAAGTCACTTGTCTGAAATGGTATAGGCTCTCCTGCTTGATCTGGGGGCTGGACTAGAAGACCTCCAAGATCCCTTCCAGCTCTATTCTATTCTATTCTATTCTATTCTATTCTATTCTATTCTATTCTATTCTATTCTATTCTATTCTAAATTCTAAATAAAAGATGCTGCTATTTTTGTAATAACAATATTGGATTTGTCCTGTATCTTGGAAAAGGTATGAAATTTAGCACATGAAATGCTGCTAGAAGTACAATTGTAGCATTATTGGTACAGGTAGTCCTCGACTTACAAAAGTTCATTTAGTGACCAAAATTACAACGGCACTGAAAAATGTGACTTATATCCATTCATACAACTGTTGTGGCCACATGATCAAAATTCAGCTGCTTGGCATCTGACTCATATTTAGGACGGTCGCAGTGTCCCAGGATCATGTGATCCCCAGGGTCATGTGACCTTCTGAAAAGCAATGTCAATGGAGAAGCTAGATTCACTTAACAACTGTGTTACTAATGGAACAACTGCAGTGATTCTCTTAATAACGGTGGCAAGAAAAGTCATAAAATGGGGTAAAATTCACTTAACAAATGTCTCATTTAACAACAAACAATTTGGGTTCAGTTGTGGCCATAAGTCAAAGATTACCTGTATATGCTCAGCCAATTGTTTAACGAACAGGATACATATTGTGCCAGTTGTATAAAGTGTAACTTATCCCCTTGGGAACTTTTAGAGGAGAATAAGTACATATGAACTCAATCTGGATGGGGATTGCCATTATAGACAGAGACTTAAATCTTCCCCAATAATCCCTTTATTTAAATTCATGATTTAAATTCATGAAACACAAGTAAAAAAGTAAAAAGTAAAAAAAATGTGTAGAGTATAAGGAAGTGTTGATGGGAACCTTAAATTTTTTTACGGTCAGTATTCCCAGTCCTACTAAAGAGATCGACTGATGGTTTCACAAAAGAAACCCCAAACAGGTTGCAGTTGAGTTGCATGTTACATAGTTTAAACATATATGTATTATGGATAAAAATAAGGAAGACATGTCACAGCTATTCAGTTTGAAGAGTCAGTCTGTAATAAAGAGTGATATTGTAACACCTAGGTTCTCTGCACTGTATTTGAATGTTTTTTACCATTTTAGAAAGGCTGCCTCTTTTCCTGGATGCTTTGGAGATTTTATGTCTATTTTAGTAAAGATTTTGCTGTATGTTGCACAGATTTGCAATGGGTCAGCTTATAATTTTAATAAAATAAATCTCCCCTTGGACCAGTAAAATGATGATATTAATCCTACCTTTTATGTATAATTCAAAGTGGCAAAAAATGTGTTCCTGCCTCCTCTAATTGTCACTGAAACTGTCTGGGTTGCCCCAATAAAACATTAAAGGGGAAATCATCCTGTATAATATTTTCATCCATTTTCAATATAATTCATTCTACACTATACAGTTATATTGTTTTACACAGAAGATCAGAACTGGGGACTGGCTTCTTCTCTCCACAGCCTACTAGGTATTATTCCTATTTTCCCCCCTTTTTAAAAACATTGTTATAATTATGTAGTTTTTCTTTTGCAAAAATAATACTTTTTAAAAGGAAGGGTAAATTAGATCAATTCCCTATTACTGCAACAAAATTTTCCAATATCCCAAAGTGCTGGCTGAATAGTCTTGACAACTCCAGGAGAGCCTCAGGATGGTGATTTCATTTCCAGAAGTTTCCAAAACCACAAAGGTGGAGCGCACGTCTCCAGATTAAAGTGCTGTACACAGCAATTATTATTTTGCTGGAAATGAAATAACTGTGTCTCTAGTAGCTAAGAAAATCCGACCTGTGATCAGCTTGTAGGAGACTATTTGGGTTTTAATTTTGTTATGTGTTAATCTTAAATATATTTTTCTTGACAATAAATATGTGCAAAGCTACCTTTTAAACATTTCATTAAAAGTTCTTTACTAGTTGCTAGGCACAGATTTTCAAAACCTCACTAGCTACAATAGATTTTGGCCCTCTCTTTTAAATATTATTGAAATTATTCCTTGAATCTACCCTTGAAAAACATATCCTTTTCCTGTTGTAATCCACTCTAGAAAGATAATCTTGCTTTCTCGTATGCACTTGCTTTATGCAGTGAATAAATAAAATGGAGTAAACATGCTAACAGCAAAAAGAAACCAAGCTGCACTTATATTAAATCAAATGTCTACTATAACTTGGAACAGTAAGAAGGCTGCAGTAGGGTTATAGCCAAGAAAGTCTAAATGAAAGCATTCGTTAACAAGAAGCACTGAAAATTTTCTATTGCAGGAGGGAAAATATTGAGAGGAGCATATATAGCCAGATGTATTCAAAAATATTAATAAGAAGCCTAGCCAGCTTTAAAAAAGACAGTTGAGTCATATGAACTGCCAATGATTTTTCTGGTTTCATATCACAGTTAATAAAAGTTAAATATACATTAAATACAATATAAACATATTCTGTATAAACCACATATACAGTCATCACCAAAAATACTCACATGTCACTCTGAATGAAACTTTATAATAATTGTCATATTTTGCATTTCAGAAGCATGAAAGAAAATTAAAAGGAGAGTGCATTATAGGAATAAAAGTTCATCCCTCAGTTATGGCACCATCAAGAGACCCTATGCCACTGAGGTAAGTAGCAGAGAAATGATCTAATGCTAATATTAAAAACCAAAATAGGCCACCCAGTTTATTTAAATTGAGGTCTGCCTAGGAAATAATGTAGTATTTTATTTACTTGAACCTGTTTCCTTCCAGATGAATTTCTAATCATTCAGTCTACTTCCTGATTTGGAATTTAGCTAAGGAGAAAATTACTTAGAAGACTAATTCTCTTCATCTGCCTTCAAGTAGATAAAGGAAACACCCTTCCCACATTTTTGCTGTTAGAAATTGTTACAACTACATATATTTTGGGCAAAACCTGATTTAAAAATAATGAGTATATTGTTGTCACATCAAATCTTGTCTTAAACTTTGTTTTTTTAAAAGCAAGGTGATTTTTTAATATTTAAAAGCAGAATGTGGATTCAAGATATGAGTTAGATTAAGATAAGTTAATAGCCAGCTGAATCTTTCAAACAACATTTAACATCATCAATATTTAGCAATGAAGATTTGAATTTTTATTTCATTTTAATTGCAATGTTTTATCATGTTTTACATTTTGTATTTTACTAGTTTCACTTGCCACATTCCGGTGTTATAAACCTCCTGTTTATATAAAATTATACATTTTATAATTGAAAATAAAATAAAAAGGCAATAATCTAGGTCCAATGTGAAAGAAGCAATAATTTGGTGCCTAACTATTTAACAACCAGACTTCTTTCTTTCTTTTTTTTTCCTTTTATTTCCAAAGAGGAAAAAGGTATAGTTAGGTCAGATCCTGCCTTTAAAGGTTAGGAAAACAATACAAAATGACGCTCAGTTCTAAAGTAGTTGTCAAACACTCAAAATAACTGTAGAAATGTTAGTCTTCTGAGCAAAAATGACAAGTCAGCTTTTGTTAGTGAGTTGAAACACAATGAATTTATGGTACTTATGTTGGCACAGTGGAAATGTATCTTCTGAAATAATAATAGTAATTTAATTTAACCCTGGATAACCACAGGGAATATTTTTCATATGCATATGAATATTTACATAGATGGCATTTTGTTTTGTGTTGTAGGTTCATCATAGTTCATTTGAAACTGTAAACTGTTACAGACTACTTTTAGTATATTTTCAAAAATTACCCCAATAAAATCTATAAATTTATTTTTTTTCTCCTTAGCAGTTAGACCTTTCCCAAGGCATCCAATTTCTCAACCTGGAATTTTGTTTCCTTGGCATTTCATGTCCTTGGATTCTCTGTTGCTCTGGAAAATCCTTTCCATTCTGTACTGCCTGTTAAAACTCTGGCATTTCCCTGTAGAAAAAAAAATACTTTCAAATTCATTTCAAAGTTCTATGATACTCTAAAGGTTAAAGCTGAAAACAGAGAGACCTGTTGTTTAATATAACGTTGCTCGGCTTTTTGGTTTTTCTGGCATGGTACAGAAAACATCCATTTGGGCAAGGGAATTGCAGTTGCAGCAAAGATATATTTCCTTCCATTCAGAAATTAAAGAAAAATTAGACGCCCCCCTCCCCCAATCCTGAAAGAAAAAAATTAATTGTGACTGCTCTTTTTGTTATTAAACCTGTAATGATGGCTTTAAAACACAGGAATAAAACCAAACTATGAAAGAATGATAAATCAGGATTTTATACAATACATTTCCTTTCAGAATATTTTAAAATGAAAAACTGGACCAAAACTGGTCAAAATATTTAGGACTGTCTTCTTAGGTGAACATATAGAAAATTTTAATCTGCTGCTGTTGTATGGCTTAAAAAAATTAAATTAGTTTACATATGTGGTGATCTGTTTTGATCTAACAATGATCTGTTGCTAAATCTGGAATTCAGAATTTCTGAAACATTCTAATGACATATAAAAATGCTATGAATGTGTCACTGGTTTCCTTTTAAAAGGACATTTAGGTTTTTTTTAAAAAAAGTCATAGGCACTTAATAGATTAATAGTTGGTGGGGGGAGCTACGCATGGTTCCAGGTTCTGCTTCTTCGCACTGCATTTGCCTAAGATTACACAAGAAGTTTGGTTTATCAACTGAGGGTTTTAATTTATCTGATTAAAATAATCTTATTAGGTACTATGGTACAAAGCTTGCATGCACAGTTAGGTTTAATTGGAATGGTAGAACTATTATTTTAATACAAGTTCTTGCATTTTAATTATATTTATTCCAACTACTTTTGCTTTTTTCCCCTTTATTTTTAGGTGTATGGTTTGGTACTATAAAGCTACAATAATGCAATGTAGTAAAAAGAAATATTTTACCTGTATTTTATTAAAAATGTTTCATTCAAATCTTCTTTTAAAGGAGAGCATAGCAACATAAATCTGAAGCATATTACAACTTCAAGGCCTTATTTTTAATATCCGTATTACAGACATGAAAAAGAACACAATTAGGCTCCAGGAAAGCGACGTGGAATGGATAGCTAGACAACCAACTTACAGTATATACATTCTAAACAATTTTGCCACAGTTAAAAGGTATTTATATTCTGATGCAGATAAAATTGAACATGTCAACACTAATGCATTTTTCTAGGAGAATCACTACTTTCACAATAATTTCCATGGAAAATTTGTGTGCACATGCTGTAATAGACACATTTATAACATCAAAAGGGTTCAATTTTCTTTTCAATCACACCTCTGTATGAATAGCTTTTCCTATTGAATTTAACAATAAGGAACATTACCAGAGTCTAAAGGATGGGATACTTCTGCTTGCTCTTATGAAAGTATGTCAGACAATATATAATATATCCTACAATAGATCTGGGTTAACAGCTCTTTTACATAGGTTTTCTTTCTAATACACTTGTGTCAGCAGAATGCCATTTTTATTTAAATTTGTCTGTGAGATCAGCTACATTTCAATCTCTGGTTAACTCTCAATGTTATTAAAAGAGTATTCAAACGTTATTTAAAAAGAGACCCAGGGCATCTGTATCAAGAAATTAACATAAAATGTTTCTTGGAGGTATAGATTTCAGCTCAAAATTAGCAGCCGTTTGTTCTGCTCTTGAGTCACTTGAGGAAACAAGATTTTATAAATAGTGATTTTAAAATGTTACTACAGTGATTTAAACTGGGCATTTTTTGCATTTTAAGTGGGGTGCTCAGAAAGGTGTGTTATTTCATTGCAGTCAGTAAAAATAAAGCTCTCTTCTTCTGGCCGATGGTACATTTAATAAGTAACACTGGATTCTTTAATTACTTGTCAGTTCAAAGCAATAGAGTATAAATCACACACACTTACCAACTGGGGACTTTTCTTACTCCACCACTTTGACAGAGCCTGTAGCAGAAAAATTAAAAAACAACAATGTCCAGGTTTATTAGACAACTGGGTTTAATATTTTGAGTAACAAATATATCTGCAAAATAAACCCAGTACAGGCTGAATTTATTCCACTTACATCTTGGTCAGCCATACTCTTGTGGCAAGATGGATGGAAAATAAATTAAATAAACAAACAAAAATCTTATGGATTATGAAATGATTATTGTTATTCTTTTTTCCAAGGAGAAAAGAACTTTTTTCCAAGGAGAAAAGAACAGCAATAGAAAAGAATCTCCAAGGATTTTCTCCAAGGACAATCCATGTATCACCCTACCTTGATATATAGCAACGTCCTTTCAGTTATATCAGGGAACAAGTAAGGTCTGCAAGTCATTTTTGATCAGGATTTCTTGAAGGACCCCTTACGTGAATTTGAATTTTCAGATATCAGTGAAAATCCACAATATTCTGTCCATCTTACTTAAAATCCAAATACGATCCTGGTCTCTGTATGGCCTATAATTCAAGGGTGCACACACGACATAAAAAACAGGCAGAGCTTCATTTGTACATTGTGACTGCCATTTTGAATTTTTTTACCATGCCCTCTAAACATTCTTGCTATGTAGGCGGTTTACAACATTAATGCTAAAATTGAAGACATTTTTTAAAATGGTGTACACTATAGTTGTTTTTTAAAAAAAGGAAGTTGAGCAAAATCAAGGGCAAAAAGGTCCTACCTAGTCGCCAGTAATCCCATCTACAGGCCTGCAATGGCACATGGATTACATCAGTTTGATCCTGGGCAAATGCTTTCCATGAAGGCAATGGTTAAGATAATGATGGCTCCATACAGTCCCAGATTCTACTGGGATTCCATAGTTTTAAACCTCTAGCATTGATTAAAGTAGATGTATGAAACTGGTTTAGATAAAGGACTTTCTTGCATGCATGCTGACTCAGGAATTCTGGGAGTTGAAATCCACAAGTCATAAAAGAGCCAAGGTTGCCTACCTTGGAACAGATAATCCTTGACTTACGACCACAATGGGATTGGAATTTCCATCACTAAGTGAGTTGGTTGCTAAATGAGTCACCACTAATTCTGCAACCTTTTTTTGCTGCAGTCATTGAATGAATTGCATGGTTGTTAAGTGAATCTGGCTTTCCCCATTGACTTTGTGATCACATGTTCCTGGGACACTGCAACTCTCATAAATATATGCCAGTTTCCAAGCATCTGACTTTTGATTGTGTGACTGTGACAGTTGTAAGTCACTTTTTTTCAGTACTGTTGTAACTTGAAATGGTCACTAAATGAATGGCTGTAAGTTGAGGATTACCTTTATAGACCATTTTTATATCCACATTTTAAATGTTTTATTTTTTCCAGATTTGCCAGAAGTATCTACTAGACCAGTGTTTCTCAACCATCTGGGAAATTTGGGGAGCTGAAGTCCACATATTATTTCAAAAACACTGTATTAGAAAATTTTCTGTACTGTAAATTTTCATTATTACACATTTTCAATCAACACTTCCCAATACTGAGGTGTTTTGAAATACATATTAAAAACTGTATTTCCCAAAGCTCTCTTTTTCCTATTTCAGTACCTTTTCAGCAAACATCCATCAATATAATCTAGGGATCTGATTGTAAGAAATATTTCAGAAAAACACAAGCATTTCTCAAAGGAGAGCTTGGTGGGAATGACCCTTGATTGTTCTGCCCCATCTACCTTCAGATTCAGGAGCGATCACCAATTTGCCTTTTATCTTCTCAGCCAGCTCAGTTTATCAAGGACTTCATCCTCTCCTCAGAAAACAGTGAAATAAAGAAGATTATGTTCAACAATACTAGTTGACTTTTGTACCATTTTAACCAGCCCTGCACTAGACAAAAAGAAGGGTGGGTTTTTCTTTTCAATAAATAATTTCTCTCATCCGCAGAGCAGCTGACATTAAGAAATTTACTTATTACATATTATTCTTTCAGTGTTGAAAAATGAAATACGGAAACACAAAACAAAAGTGATATCCTACCCCACTCCCTACCTTGCCTTATTGTCAGATTGATGGTCTTTGTTCACATTGTCATTCTCTGCAGGGGTAGGTCTGCCATTATGTCTCTCCTGTCAGTTCCCCCCTTTTCATTTTTATTATATTTCTTGCTTTGCCTTCTTGCTACTCAGAGTAGAAGCATTTTAAAAACAAGAATGAACTCAAAGACGGTCATGAGAGGTCCAATTCTGAAATTTTGAAACCAGGGAGAATTTCATTCAAAATGGGAAGGGGAACTAGAAACTACGGTGAACTCTCCGAAAGCTAAAAGAAATTGAGTCTGTAAAATCTACTCTGTATTCTACTGCCTTTATGTAGCAAACACAAAGGCCTTCCATTAGCTCCAGTTACTTTCGTTTGTTGAATATGTGGAAGAGCTACAAGTTCCCTCTGACACTAGTATTCAGTACTTTGATGGCAGGATGTTAAAAGCTACTAGGCAAGGAGTGGATTGGGTTTGTGGCATTAATTGTCTACATTTACAGAGGAAGCTTCATATTGCATTGGCAGTCTTAAGAGCATTCTACTAGATGAGAATAGTAATTATCTCCACACAGAGGAGAAACTGAAAGAGTAGTCTTTCACTAGATGGAACCAAAGTTTCTCCCACCTGGTGCCCTCCAAATATGTTGAGACTACAACTTCCAGAGTTCCCAACCAGCAGGGGTTTGACCTGAGGTAGGGGAAGTTCAATTTAAGTAAGCCAATGCTTTATATTCCACATTGCAATAATTGGTAAGCCTTACACCACTTTAAAAAAAAATTCAAGAATTCACCAAATGCTGCTTTATGGATGTTCTTGGATATCTTGAGGCACTTTGTTATGAATCCTTGAATTCAGCTTCATCCTTTTGGTATGTGACGGGTTCAAATCTGCTTCTATCTGTCTCAGTCATGGGCTGAGCACAAATGGGTATGATATGTTCAAAGCAGCTGTTATTCACAGATAACATTCTTCTGAACTTGAAGGTTCTACAAGTTCTACTAGCTATGATGAGAAACCTATTCGTTGGGAATGTCTTTCATTCCCATACCCACTTAAGTTAAAAGCTGTTACAACCTGTCCCAAAGGCGCTTTTCCAAAAGTCAACTCTGTTTTCTTGTTTTTTTTTAAATGTTTCCCTTCTCACTCAAGAAGCTTCCTCAGTTCTAACTGAACTTTCAAGGGAAAAAAAATAGAAAGTTTAGTTGCCTTTTGGAAAAGCACCTTTGGGGCAAGCATGACCTTGATGATTGAGAATCTCCATAGATATCTGTTACCACATGCTAAGTCAGAATGTTCCCAATATAACTGTGTTTTCTGTGAAAAGCTACTTTGACCCATCTCTCCTTCATCTACTGCCAATCATTCTCATTTAAAGCCCATCTACCCCAACAGGCAATGGCAAAGAGAAGCAACAAATGCATGTGTATTTTGGAATTAATGGAGTGACTTATGCTCAGTTGCGACCCTTATCCAGTTCTGTAAGCATCAATATTATTAGACAGAGCTAAACACAGTTTAGTTCACTTCATGAGCTTGGCTCAGCAACTGTAAAATGGGTGGATTTCAACTCCCAGAATTCCTCAGCTACTGTAGCAGGCTGGCTAGGAATTCTGGGAGTAGAAGTCCACATATATTAAAGTTGTTAAGGTTGGGAAATACTAGCTTAGACTAAGTAGTCTTATCTCTCTGTATCCATATTCAGAAGAGCTAGAATTCAGGCAAGAGATTCAACATTAGGTTTTCTTTTCCCAGCAGGAAAAAGAAAGGAGCCAATGACAGCAAATGGAAACCGAAGTGATCCCTGGAGGCTATTTGCCTTTCATCAGATTTCAAATTTTGCTAGGTAGCAGCAAGCTCAAGTAAATAGATGCCTTGAAAAAGTAAGTGATGGTAAGAAAGATAAACCACTAGAGGCAACAAGAAAATTAATAGCTAACGCCTGTCTCAGGAGCTTCTATCTCACAGTGTCTGTAGGTCCTTCCTGGTTCATCAAACTAGCTACATTTAGACTGAAATAGTCCCCTCTTGTAATTCTGTTTCTCGTTTTCTTGATTTACTAGCAGTGTGTGAAAGCCAAAGAAATGATTCTACCATGCTGAGAACACATCATTTTTTTTTTTTTAAAAAAAGTACCCTTCTAAATAGTACTATTTTTAGAAAATTTCGTCTTGCAAGATTTCAGGAGCCAAAGCTGAAGAAAAGAAAAAGAAAATAATACAGATTAGAGTTAAAAGAATATTTGCGTTGGAAAGTCAGACAAATCACCCAGCCAGATCCAAATCAGACGACGCATTTAGTTAGATACTGCAAGGCTAGGTTTGCCTATAACAGGCTTGAATTATGGAAGTTTTGGTATAAATATGTAGTTGAAGGTTGGTTGTTGAATAAAAGTTGCATATGATGGATGTAACACATATATGAAAATAAATGGAATGTCCCATTGGCTGGTGAATATATTTATGGATAACTGTATAAAAAAATGCTTGTACTGATAGAGATATAGTTGTCAGAGATGCCAAATATGATGTATTATTGCCTGAGAACCCAAATGATTTGCAGTGACTGTTAGATAGATTGTATAATGCATCAAGCGATTGAATTTGAAAATTGATTACAAAAGAGTCAAAGGTGTTGAAATAAAAGCCATTGACAGAAACAGACCATGAAAAACATATGATGAGCAGGTAGCACTTCTAAATTCCTTTGTCTGTGATACTTTATCAGCTGTAATTTATGGCAGGTGAAACCCCCAAAAGTACAGAGTGGTCTTCTTTCATATCCAAGGGGAATAGGTAGATTGAAGGCACATTTTCTGCAAAAACAAATACTGTACAACAGTAAGAACGAGTTCACACATTACACTGACTACCATTTTTCCAGATCGGCAGTTTTAGTCAACATAAGGAAATTGCCTTATAGAAAAGGATAGAATTCCAGGTTTTGTGGTGGCTCAAATGAATTTACATTTCCTATACTAAAGCACAACATGGAGGGAATATATTTGTATTTCCAATTAGTTCCTTTTCTGAATTTTATACTGTAGTGCAATTCTTGGCTCAGACTCTGATCATTTATAGAACTGAAATAGTACCATAGGAAAGTAAAGATGGCTTGTGCCTCCTTTGATTGGAGAGCCTGAACAAGAAGTTAAATGAAATCTAAAATAATTTAAAACATGCAAAGTCTATTTTGCTATTCCACCAGAGAGTTGTTCTACAGAAAACGATCAGGAATTAATAAGAAAAGAAATTGCTGCTGACTGAAAAAAGAGAGGCTTGGGTATTTTTTTTTCCTTGTCAGTTTTAAGACCATTTACTTAGTGCTATTGCTAGGAAATTTGAAAACTGCCTGCATCTATATTCTTAAAAGTGAAAGACCCACTTTCTGCTTTCTAATATATCCACGTGTCCTAAATATCTTGATGATTGATTATAATTTAGAACAATTAATCAGTGGAATGACTTGCTTCCAGAAGTTGTGGGTGCTCCGTCATTGGAGGTTTTTAAGAGGAGACTGGACAACCACAGGGTTTAGATTGCAGGGGTATAGGGTTTTTTGCTTGAGCAGGGGTCTGGATTAAAAGACCCCCAAGCTCCCTTCCAATTCTGTGATCTTTAATCAATATTTTACTAGTTGCAAATCTTAACCCTAAGAGGTTTTTAAGACAAGATTGCACAGCCATCTATCCAGAATGATATAGAGCAGGGGTAGGCAACCTTGGCTCTTTTATGACTCGTGGACTTCAACTCCCAGAATTCCTGAGCCAGCTGGCTCAGGAATTCTGGGAGTTGAAGTCCACGAGTCATAAAAGAGTTAAGGTTGCCTACCTCTCCTGCTTGGGCAGTGGTTTGGACTAGAAGACCTCCAAGATCCCTTCCAACTTTGTTATTCTGCATTCTATCTTTTATCTCTCTATAGATTATATTTTACCTCTCTATAGATCATGCTTGTATGATCACCTTACATTTACATGACTATCCTACAACTATGTTCATAGGCCCAATGAAAGCCCAAAATCTATGAGCAGAACTCCTATAAATGTAATTGACAGCATTTCCAAAAACATTGGAACGCCTTGTCTGAATGGATTTTCTATTGTAAACAGTATTTTTAAAGTTTAATGTTTGATCTGGCATATAAAAAGCTGTCTTAGTTTTGCTATTTTTACCAACCCTCTCCAGCCTGGATCTTAACAAATTCAATAATGCAGAAAACAAGTGGAAGAGCCTCTTCAATACAAGAAATACTCAAACATTTATAGAGTGTGACTCCAAATGTTAGATGCTCAATACATAGAGCTGTAGGTGAAATACAAAGAGCTGCAGTCATACATACCATACTACTATTGTCAGCATTAAAAGGTAGTAAGTAAAGAAAAGGTACGATCCTAACTTTTGAGGAGGCATGGGTAACATAATGCTGGGCTTTGGGCTGAAAACTGTAATTTTTCAAGACATTTGTTGGTTCATTCAGTTGGAAGCCCAGAATTCTGCAAAGGAGCTGAGCATGGAGTGATTTGGAATAGGAATAATCCTAAACTGTGCAGGCTCAGTACTTCCACAAGGCTAATGTAGAAAACATTCTTTCACGTTCTTTCTGAGGAACAGACATATGGGAGAAAAGTCTCCTTTTCAAGTCTTATTCCATATTTTCACATGGTTTCTCTCTCTTTTTTTTTTTCTTTTTCCAAAAGCTTTTACACAAACTGAGTGGCATTGTGATAGACTTCCCCCTTTTTAGGACATGTCACCTTACAATTTGTTCACCTTTTTACAATTGCTGATCCCAACACACCATTTATGAATGCTCATATTTTAAGTATTTTCGACCATCTTTATTGAGAAAAATAAAATTTAATAAAACTACAGGGATTAATACTCTGCAGTGGAACAGCTTCTCCTACATACCTTTGGTATTCATTTTAGAATCTCTGAATTTAAAGATGATCCATAAATGCCAGAAGAAAAGCCTATCAATATAGCATTTTAAAATTCTGTGTACTTAGGAAATTATCTGAGAGGTATACATTTCTACAGCAGATGATGACCAATGTTGAAAGGAAGAAAAAAACCACAGACATATTAAACAAAACTTACTATAGTTCTGGTTTGTTTGATAACAAATAAATTAAATAATAGTAATAAAAATAAATTGATGTAGTGTAATATAAACAAGTAAATTAAACAATAGTAATATCTGCTACTGTAAAGAATATTAAATCTACTATAAAAATATCCTAACATTTTGACAGTGATACCAATTTTCTTAATTTATTGAAAAGGAACCACTGTTACAATAAATAAGAATAAGAATAATTTATTAAATTATTGTGTGCTGCCTGACTCTCAACAACTCTGAATACAGAGATCAGCTGCTTGATCCAAATTAATATTAGCCACCAAATTCATTTATTTATGCATAAACAGCAAAATATATAATAATGCAAATTAACTGGCAAATTGCTATGTATCAATCAATGTGACTGATATTCGGAGACTGGAATAAAGCATGAGAGCAAGTATTCCTCATGTACTGACTGTATTTTAATATATTAGAATCAGAGGGCTAGAAGAGACCTCAGAAGTCTTGTAGTCCAACTCCCTACTCAAGGCAGGAGCCTTATACCATCCCAGTCAAATGATCATCCAGTCTATTCTTGAAAACCTCCAGTGATGGAATATCCACAATCCCAGAAGGCAAGCTATTCTATTGATTAATTGCTCTTACTGTCAGAAAATGTATCCTTATATCTAGATGGGATCTCTCTTTGCCAAGCTGCCACCCATTATTTCTTATCCTGCTCTCTAGTGCCCTAGAGAATAAGTCAATCCCCTCTTCTTTGTGACAGCCTCTCAAGTACTGGAAGACAACTATCATGTCCCCACTAATCGCCTTCCACTCTTGCAAATGGAGTGTGCATGCATGTGCTTACCCAGTGCTCACCTAAGTGGGAATGCACGTATGCGCGCTTGCCCACCATTTTTGTGGCCCAGTTCTGAATGGTTCAAGGCCGGGTAGTTGGCCATGGCCTGAGGGTTGAGGACCCCTGCTTTAGACTACAGTCCTGAATGACTCATATGATTGTGGAACTGATTCAAATGAGCTTTATTGACCACTCCTCCTCCAATTTTATTCAGAATGAGATATTTTTCTAGACTTTGAAAAATAACTATGAGGAGAGTGTTAAGCATTTGTTCATGCTTTGTTCATGCCAATATGTTTTGCAACATTTCATGTGAAAATATAGCTCTTTGCAAGGAAATTTAAAGTAATGCATATAAAATGACGGTGTTCATCTGGCATTATCTGGGATTGCAGTAAACTCAGTAAATGGGTGAATCCAGAATAATTCAATAGAACTTTTTCACCAGTGATAATGGTAGCAAATGCAGATTTTAGTTTAGGAGCTATTAGAAAAGACGTCACAAAGAAAACTGCTGATATCATAATCATTGTCTGTTTTGTAAGCACACGTGGATTACTGGGTACAATTTGGCTTAACATGTCCCCCACCCCCCAAAAAAATATTTCTGGAAAAGACTATGGAACAGGTAACCTGCTACAATGAAAAATAAATTCAGGAAAAAAAGAGCCAGAAGACAGGTTTTTATGTCTCTCGAATCATGCAACAGAATAAATGAAATGAGAATCTACTTCATAGACTCTCCAATTGAATTGTATAATTGGTGTACTGATTACTATCAATGCGTGCATTTAATGGAAGATGATACTATCAGCAGAGATCAGCAACCTGCAACTTTAGAGGTAATCTGCCGGGAAACACCTCTTCCCACCTCTTGGGAAACACAATGGGAAATTCAGATGAGTTTCCCCACCGGTATCTAGTATGTTAATGTGGGACTAGGAGAATGGAGTAGGTGATCTTTGGATCTGATCCAGGTGCCTTCTCTTTATATTTTCAGTTCTTATGTCAAGCTCTGTCCCAACTCCCATGCTTTTCCTTTTTAGAGCATTTGAAACAAACTGAACAGTTGTTTCTGGGAATTTCGGATGCCAGTAGCTGCCGCCAGAGCTTCTCAACACAATGCAGGGCTCATGTTGAACAGAATGAACAACTTTGGAACACATGAAAAATGCATGAAAATGTCCACTCTTTCTTCTTTCAAATCATTGCTTTGGCTCCTGTTGTCACTCTAGTTTGGTTCCCTGTCATCATCGCTTCACAGATTTGGTAACTAGCATATGACAGGAACTGACATTAATGCAGTCAACACTTACTCTTCTTATAGAAGCAGCTGTCAAAAGCCATTATATATTAAACCTAAAGCACTAGTCATCATGATGACTTTCTCAGCATTAACATTTAAGAACATACCTTTAGAGAGGTTAAAGTAAGTTAGAATTGTCACTTTATGATCAGCAAGGAATTAGACAGGAATAGTAATAAGAGTGGCTTCTTTTGAAATCAAGGACTTCACAAAAGCTCAAATGGATTAATATTAGGATAGCATCCTCTGAAACAATCCATTTATGGATTTCTGGAATCCAGTTATAATGCAGTAGAATCTGGCTAGCTGTGTTCAAGTACAGTTTCCACACTTTGCAAAACAAATCATCCTGAATTTCCAAGTTTCCAAAACAACTCCATGGCAGCAGCAATAAATGTTCTTTTTTTTCTGACTCAAAAGCCTACATACAAATGGTTTCTGAAAGTTGCATAAAAAAAGGTTTTGAAAAAAATGATATTGGAATATGGTTTGAAAAGGCAATGTGAATAAAAATTTATAACACAGAATACCATTTTAACAATTGTGTTAAGAAAAACTGGGATAATTTTATTAACAAGAACTGTATTATACTAAGGAAAGTTGTGTATGAGAGCTTCATATACTGGGCAAAGAGAATAAAAATTGATGTTCAAGCTTTCTATAGATATTTAAAAATATTGGACTAGATATTATCTTACAAAATTTGACCAATAAAAACAAAAGGATTTATAGGAATCTCCATATTATAATATGGCTTTGTCTCCCTATAAATTTTCTTATAAAAATCAGTGTCAAAAAATATTTTTCTTCAATTAATAAAAAGCATAAGCATTTCCAAAAACCTAGTGCTTTTTTAAAAGACTTTTCTCAGGAATGGAGTAAAAGAAACATATACTTTATTCCAGATAATAAAATTATTCACTTATTTTAAAATTGCAAATATATCCTACATTTATCAGTACCTTCCTATGCAATGCATGTGTAGTACAATATTCATCATTCTTGATTTGAACTTTACAAACAATTTAAGGAATTAAAGGGAAAATATTTTGGAACATTTTCACTATACCATCAATTTTAGCTTGGAACAAAAATAAATTGTGAGTCCTTGGTGCTCTCTGAGCTTGGAGGTTGACTTGCAGACTTTTCATTACCAAACTAGGTAACATTATCAAAAGTGATGATCAGAGGTAAATTTTAGCACAGAAAGTTTATTGATTTGGATACACTTACTTTTACTTTATGATTAACACAAGTTAAGCATCTCAGCTTTGTGACCTTAATTACTTGATTAGATCCCTCCTCGCACTAGCAACTGCTTCCAGAAACTGACCAGATCCTAATCAGTTTCACACTGAAGGCTTTTATTGTATAAATAGGTTACTTTTTAAATTACTGTTCTATTTGCAAAGAGTTGTTATCCAAGGCTAAATAAAGACTACCTGTACACAGGACTGGTGATTACTGGGATGTTCCCCAGTTTTTATCAGTAAACCAATGCGTTTGAACCCAAGAAGGAAGAATAAAATTGGGCACTCTATGTCCTGCTAACTGGAAAGTAATATTTACAGAGGTTGCTGCATAAGATACTTAGCCTTTGCCCTTGATCTCCAGAAGGAAGAATAATGTCCTCTGACGTAGGAACTATAGTTCTGAGGGCTAGTGTTATTCCACAGTATCCATGCACATCAAATAATGGGGATGTTATACAGAGGGACAGAGAGACTATGGGCTATCCATCATGCCACTTCAGATCAGGTCTAATGCAATCAGAAACACATGGCTACATCAACTTATCTCCTTTGATCAAATGTGATTAAGTAAGTCATTAATTTTCAAGAAAAATAAAATATGCAAGATCATTTTATCATAAATGTAAAATGCCTGTCTTCTTAATTTTTTTTTTTAAAAAGAAAAGCCTTCTAATAGAGAACTTTGTATGCTTCAGAGAACAGTTGTTTTAACATTGGTTTTAATTTTAATGAAAGATTATGTATTTGTATGCATGTCTTCTTTCCTTTTTTCTCACACTGCTCATGTTGTCAAGCAAAATTTGTGCATCAGCTTGATCAAGATAATTTCATTATACCATTGTTACCATTATGACTTGGGCAATTAGTAGTTTATAAGAATAAATTTATAGCAATCAGTGATTGAGGCACATTTGCAGTAGTCAGGGTGTAATAAAGCCCAATCAATTTCTTTCATTTAATATGTAGGCTGTGACCCCAGTTTTGATGAGAACTCTTAGCTATTTCATCTTTAAATAAAAAAGAATATCTGCAAGCAATTATAGTGGTGTGTTAATTAGATATTCCTTCTTATCTTTTATACTCCAGAATACATTGCTAACGAAATCCTTGTTTTCTTTCACATTCTTTTTCTCTCAGTAATAAACTGACATTGACTGGGTGTATTTTTGCTAAGACAATGAGCCAGATTTTTCATTTTCTGTTCCAGTGGGGTAAATCTGAAGGATCTCCATAGAAGTAATTTGCATTATCTGAGATTTACATGAGTATAATTACGGCCAGAATCTACACCACTGATTTCTCTTTCTCATTCTCGCTTTTACCCTTTTATAATATTACTCAACTAAGGACCAGTTCTAAATTCTTCACCCACATTTTCTGCCCTCACCTGGACGTATTGCAAAAGTAGCTTCAGGTTGTGGGTTGGTCAAGGGGATGCTGAACAAGTTAACACTTCAAGGCTTTCCCTTATAAAAGAAACAATTCTCAATATAAATAAAACAAAAGGACAAATGTTAAAAATCTGCACAGAAGAAAACAAAATCATGCCTCTGTTACACATGCCCTGGTGTAACCAGGTTTGAGCATGCATTGAATGGAGCTGCTTTTAAAGATTTCAAAAACGTCTTTGGGTTGAGAATGTAGTTGCTGTAGTATTTGTATAAACCACATGCATTATTGCACTGGTTTCACAATCCCTTTATTGCTTAAAATGATAGTCTTACTTAGTGCTTTTTTTGTAAAAAAAACAACAAACAAACAAAGGTGCCGGAACTCACACATGTCATACAATCCGCCTTACCTACCCTATAAGGTTCCATCCAAAAAAGGTGCCGGAACTCCGTTCTGGGCGTTCTATGAGAAAAAAAGCCCTGGTCTTACTCTTTAAAGCCCCCATTAGATTTCAATCTGAAGAGCTACCTGTATGTGAAGGCATAATCATATTTAGTCTTCCAAAATTCATGCAATCACACTAGAAAAGGTGAATAGTCATGGAATCACAGCAAGAGCTGTGAATTTATACATATGTTGTATATAGTATGTTAGGTGTGTGTCAAGTATGTGTTCATTTTGAGAGTGGGCAACTAAATTTCATTTTTGATGTGTGCCGTTGTGCCCACAGTTTAAAAAAATGACAATAAAAGTTATCTTATCTTATCTTATCTTATCTTATCTTATCTTATCTTATCTTATCTTATCTTATCTTATCTTATCTTATCTTATCTTACCTTACCTTATCGTGTTTCTTTGCTGTCATCTAATGGTCATGTGGATGTTTACAGCCCAGTATGGTATTTCTATGGGTTTGAAGCTGTCCAAATGATAGTATTTTAACAATACTATCTTGTTGAGATGTTTCACATTAGATTTTTAACCACTTCTTAAAATTTGAGGTGGCATTATACATGTGTACACCAAATTGTATGTGTTTTTTAAAAAGCTAATGTAAACCATCTTGAGCTGATTATGCTCACAAAGGCAAAAACCTTTAAAATGAATGATAAATGTCATATTGGGTTGATGTTATTCTATTGTAAAGTTTACTAATTATTAAGTTGAACTTGTTCCAGGTTTTCTTCAATCTCTTGTGTCATGCTTATGGTTGTAAATCATGTAATCTTGATAAAATATACTAGTATAAAGCAAAAATACTAAGGTAGGATCTAGAACAGGGGTCCTCAACCTTGGCAACTTTAAGACTTGTGGACTTCAATTCCCAGAATTCCTCAGCCAGCAAAGCTGGCTGAGGAATTCTGGGAATTGAAGTCCACAAGTCTTAAAGTTGCCAAGGTTGAGGACCCCTGATCTAGAATGTGATGAATCAATGATTTGCCACTATTAGCTTTAGATATTTTTATAAAGTTGGGGGACAGTCTCTTTCAAGCTAAGACTAACTTCTTTGACTTCATCAACTTTCAGTTTTCATTACAGCATTACAGCATTGAGTTACACTGTCTTTTTTCAGGAAGAAAGGAAGGAGGAGGAGGAGGAGGAGGAGGAGGAGGAGGAGATTATTTGGATTTAACAGTTGAAAAACAATTCTGGCATTCTCTGGAGGTCTCCTATTCAAATATTAATCAAACATAACCCCACTTATTTTCCAAACCCAAATAAGAGCTGTCTAAAACAGCCATATCTCAACTGCATCTAGTGTTATATAGAATTTTGCAATCCAGATATAGTAGCCTAGGGTCAAGCAAGTGCTGAAATCACATCTGAATAATAAATTAAGAAAGATGCTCCTTCCATACACTCTTTTCCCTTGTTATTACATAGACATCTTTCATTGGATTTATTTTCTTATTCAACCCTAGAAAGAAAGACTAAAGAAAAACAAATGGTAACTTCTTTAAGCCTCCTGACGTTATAACTTTCCAGCAGATTGAACTCCTTGTTCGTCTATAATCATGTTATCATAGGGGATGGGGTTGACTAATTCACAAGATATATCCCTGTGGTATCAGGCTAGATCTTCTGAACATTTAATGGTAACAAAGTTATATTGAGCTAATTGGAATATACATTTGCTAAAGTTACAAATATTTACATAAAATTAAACATTTCTGCTTATGGTGACAAACAGCAAAAAAAAAAAGGCTTTATTTCTCATATCTACAAGGAGATCAAGGATTCCTTTGGACAATGGTAAAAAGATGTGTAATTGTTCCTTCAGGGTTAAGGCAGTATCAAGCAATAGTCCACAAGTCTTCATGTACATTTTTGTTGCAAATCCTTCTGAAGATTAGAAGACCAAATAGAGGACCCTCAATTCAATGCTTCGTTTCTCCAGGCAGGATTACAAATAATTCCTGCTGATCAGAGTAGGCAAAACTGATTAGAAGTACCAGCAGTCTAATACACTGTAAGGCACTTTCCTATTTCTACACATTTCCCTTCCTTTTTTCATAAGCAGCAGGTTGCATAAAAATTGCTGCTTCCTTGAGAAATATTTCAAGATTTAAAAGTGGGATTTCCACAGCTACTTTTATGATATGATATAAAAGCGGGAGTTTTTATATCTGTTCCCTCCCCAAAATATGAAGAAACAAAACTGGCTTTCCTGTTGTCACAATTGTTTTGTGCAACAACTGATGTGATAAAAACAACTTCGTATGTGGAATACTGCAAAGCAAGAAGAGCCACTTAATGGAAATTGAATAGTTTAAGAAATTGCATGCATACAAGTATCTAGGTGTTTAAATCTCTGGTCAAATGAGACAATTTATAATGCTAACTTAATTTCCGAACAAGCTGTATTACAATTGGACCTGCCACCTAACTACAAGTAGCTGTCCCTCATGATTCATTATGATCCAGCCTTTTTGACATGTGGACAGAGTATGGCGAGTGGGTTGGGAGAAAGGAGATAACAGAGATAAATCTAAATTCATTCTGGAAGCAGTCACACTCAATGACATATTCACTGACTTCTTCAACAGCTCATTTGATAATGTTCTTTCTGCACTATTCATTTTTCTGAAAGATGAAAGCTGGCTGAAGATCTCATCTGCTCACTGATGCAGGAAGAGGATTTGAAATTAACACAAAATAAAAAAAGAGAGAGACAGAAAGAGAGAGAGAGAGAAGGAGGAGGGGGGGGGGAAAGCAAGCATGTAAGAGGCAAGCAAGCACTTTCTGATTAACAGTCTCTTGGTCCTGACTAGGAAGGCTAAGAATCCTACTTATCAGGTCACCTTTAATTAGATATGCATTATAGCTTCGCAGGGGAAGAGCTGTGCCAGGCAGAATGGGGTCTGAGAAAGGGAAGGGCATCCATCATCATAATTAATTGCCAGGAGGACAGAACTGTTGCTTTCTGCATTCTGACGTACTTGTATGTATGTTTTTGATTAATGTGTTCCAAAAGCTTTAACCCGGAAGGTTAACAATGCAATTACACAAACATGTCTCTATAACTGGCAAGTACTTTCTGTAAAAGACTTGAGCAAAGAGAAAATATTAAGGGTTGCGTCTTTCAGATTGAAGAATCTTTCAATATATGAATTATTAGCATCTTATCCATAAGACCAATTTTAAAAAAATCAGAAAATCCCTGCCCATAGACTTAGTATCAACTAGATCATTATTACACAAATGGAAACTGTACTTAGGCTGCAGAGGAAACATGCAAATTCAGGTACCCACTTTGAAATGTATTGTAATCCTGTACTTACAGAAAACTGAGTGATACAACACAATATAATACAAGGAAGGGGATATTTGCCTCTGAAAAGCAGCCTGAGAAGACCTCTTTGTGGTTTCCAAATTTTGTTGGTGAGGACATTTCTAGTCTACTTCCCCTGTGGAAAGTTGTGTCTGAACTTACTGTAGACCAAAGAACCACTGAAATACTATTTCAATACTACAATTACAAAAGCATTGTAATGGCCAGCTGGATGGAAATGTTTTAAGATGGAAGAAACTGAAGGGAATTCCAGTCTTCTCATAATCATCTGAGAGGTCTAATTCCCAGGGCAAGAATGAAAGGAAAAGGAACACATTTAAGAGAAAAGTGGAACCAAACATGTGCTGGATTTTCAACAGAACCAATAGCATGAATTTGTTTCTTCTCTGTGACAAATGGACATCACCCCCACCACATAGAGAAAAAAAATGACATCCATTCAATGCAATGACATCCATCTAATTGAGAAAAAGATTCTTTGGGGTTCTAACACACATGTATTTTTCCTCCTTGGTCAACAGGTGTCAACGTTTCAAGAGTTCTTGCAAATATATTGATTTGTCATTTGTCTAGAATTCAGAGAGAAAGATTAGGAAAAGAAAAAAATCCTGCTGCTGTTCAGTTGTACAGATTGTGCTGCTGCCGCTGCTGCTGCTATGAAAATTCCACTTTATGGTATGTGCCAGTAAAAAAGACATATCATCAATGTACAGCAAGAAACCAAAGGTAAGACAGTTTTATTCTTTTTTCCCCCTCAAAAATATGCTATGAATACTTGAAATGTCATTCCAATGCATAATATATTCTTCTCCTAACACAGGCAAGTGTGTCTCTATACAGGTGGTCCTTGACTTATGATCATTTTATGATCTTTCTTGCCATACTTGTTAAGTGAGTCACTGCACTTATTAAGTTAGTAACATGGTTGTTAAGTGAATATGACTTCCCCATTGACTTTGCTTGTCAGAAAGTCACAAAAGGTGATTACATGATCCCAGGATACTGCAACCGTCATAAATATAAACCAGTTGTCAAGCACCTCAATTATGATCACCCAAATGTGAAAAATGGTTATAAGTCACTTTTTTCAGTACTGTTGTAACTGTGAATGGTCACTAAATGAACTGTTGTAACCTGAGGACTACCTATATAGTACTTAGGGTATTTTCATGAAGCTGTTAGTTTATTGTCTGAGAGAACAAAACAACATTTTGTGATGGAAACTTCCACATGTATCTATTCTGAAACAGCTGGTATAACTGTGTTTATCTTTTTAAAACTGAGATGATAGCTATCATCGCACTCTGTTTAAGTAAACATTCAGGAAATAGATAGGAATTCTACTATTCATTCAAAGTTGTCTAGATCAGAAGACTTCAACATTGTACTTTTAGATACCTGCCTACAAAAATCTCCCTTGGTGTTTCAAAAGTCCCCTGTCCCCTTCCTCCAAAATAGTTTTTATAACTGGAGCGCTGAGATACTGAAGGGAAAATGTTGGTCTCTGTAACCCTAATTGTGGCCAGAACTATTTTTAAAATGGAAGTATTCTGGAATTCTGGAACTTGAGAAATAGCAATAAAGATGCCCTTCTAAGCCTCAGAATGAAGAGACACTTGAAGGAAACCTTTAGTAGCTTAAAAGATGTCAATCTGTAAATTTGGAAGAGTACATAGGAATCTACACTGATGCTGAACTTTGGGAATTGTTTACGTCTAGTCCAATAAGTTGGCCATTTGCAGAAATAATGGAAGCAGCATTAGTAATGCATTTAGATTTCTCTAGATTTTCCCTCAATTTGAGGGAAAAAATGGCTCCGGGCAAATTGGCCCACCAGGTTCATGCTACTATAATTTTTTTTAAAAAAGTACCTTGCAGTTAGAGGAAATTTTTATAGGAATCATGTCCCTTCCACAGCTATGAATCCTTTCCCACCAATATTTTCCAATTCTATTAGTGTTTACAGTCAGGCACAAATCCAAAGGCTGGAGTTATCCAAACCAGTTTAACCCATTTGCAACAGAGAGCACAACTTCATTAATACTTTGAGCACTTTAAATCAATATTTAGACATTTAATAATTGTGCTCATTTTACTTGAATATATTAGTGAAGCTGCATGGAACTATTAGAACTCCCTCTGATTAACATACTTGAATCAGCAAAAGGTGGCAATTAAATAAAAATCTACTTGCTTCTTGGTCTACCATAAAAATTTACATAATTTAGCAATTATTTTATCATTTTGAATATATATTATGCACACACTTAATATATATTATGCTCACGCTTAATACAGCAGTTTTTTAACATTTTAATTGTGGCCTATCTTCTATGTGTTTTAATGCTGCAGGCCTTCAGAATATACTTGGAGTCAAAATGTTTATATATATATATCCAAATGTGTAAACTTTGGAGTCAGATATCTGGAAAAACTGGCCATAAAACAGAAGTTATAGTAAGCATCATTAAATCATTACAATGGGTTTATAGACCAAATTCAAATTTTAAAGCCTTGGTGGGGGGAGGGGGGACTGTTCCCACTTAAAAAAAACATAACAGTAGCAATAATGAGATACCTTGTTGCAGATATATTGTTTACATTTCTTTCCTTAAAATGCATTTCTAGCAAACAATACCTATCTATAAAACTTGAGACAATTCATGTTTATATACTATGTTTAATGAAGCTTATCTCTAGGATACAACCTTAACTTGTTTAAGTTATATAACCTCCTCAGAAAATGGCAAAAAGTGATGAATATTATTATCACATATAATAGAAATCCACATACATTATGGTTTATTTTTGCTTAGCAGACTGTTGATTATGATATCTTCCTTGGCTATGGTGTATTTCAGTTTTTGTATTTGTGATTAGAATTGTTTTCAATTTACTTTAAGATGGTTTACTACCCAGAGTCACTTTTTTGATGGGCAGCCATTCAAACTATTTCTTGATCCCTCAAAAAAGAGGTCTTTTCCATTAGACTAGATTCACAATTCAGAGCTCTGAATTGCAAAGTCTCAGAGAACTGCCTTTAAGAAGCTGAACAGAAAAAGAAATCAAATTATTTACAAAAATATAAGGGAATAGTCAATTTAGCTATATAATTGGACTGGTAATCCTGAGGTTTTTCAGAGTCCTTGATGATGAGGCTTAGACTTTTGACATGAGAAGAAATTTCCTGTTGGATATACCTGTATCCCCAAAACAACCAGCACCTTGAATTGCACCCAGATGTCTACTGCTAAACAGTGTGATATGTAGGAGAGGCATACAAATATGTACTAACTGCTATATTCTGGATCAGCTATAGTTACTGAGAAGTCTTCAAGGACTGCCCCAGGTAGAGCTGATTGCCTTAATCCAAAGAAAAGGTCACCAAAGAATTAGTGGCCATAATCAGGTCCTCCTGATTTAGTAAAGCCAGGAGTATTTCCAGATTATGTCCCAATTCTGATTGGGGCAGTACAGCTCTCTCCAGAACTAAAGATAGGAAATTTCCAGGATTTTATGGCCCCCCAAACCGCAACCACTCATTCCTGTTAGGGATGAGTCTAAACAGAAGTGGCTGCGGTCAAGACAGTGGCTCCAATGTTATGATTGAAGATCCTCATTCACAGCAGGCAATGCACTTTAAAAAATGCTGAGCCTCTGTAGATTGCCTTTTATTGGCATGTATGATTTCTACCTCTGGACATCCATGATCTGTTTAATTTTTACTAAATGAATCTAGGGTCTAATTCATAGATTTGTTTGAATAAGACCCCAAGCTATGAGATCCCACAGCTAGCAAGCTTTGTGTGGGCTTATAAATTAAATAAAATTAGATCTGATTACTAGTTGGTTGGGAGACCACCAGCTTTGGATTGCATACAAAATTGAAAAAAAAACCTCTTATTTAAAAAGAAATGGCAAACTACTACTGTACTATAATAATAATAATAGTAAAGTTGGAAGGGACCTTGGAGGACATATAGTCCAACCCCCTGCTCAGGCAGGAAACCCTACACGATTTCAGACAATTGTCTGTCCAGTCTCTTCTTAAAAACTTCCAGTGTTGGAGCATTCACTGCTTCTGGAGACAGGTTGTTCCACTGGTTAATTGTTCTAACAGTCAGGAAGTTTCTCCTTAGTTCTAGGTTGCTTCTCTCCTTGATTAGTTTCCACCTGTTGCTTCTTGTCCTGCCTTCAGGCACTTTGGAGAATAGCTTGACTCCCTCTTCTTTGTGGCAGCCCCTGAGATATTGGAACACTGCTATCATGTCCCCCCTCGTCCTTCTCTTCATTAAACTAGACATACCCAATTCCAGCAGCCTTTCCTTATATGCTTTAGCCTCCAGTCCCCTAATCATCTTTGTTGCTCTTCTCTGTACTCTTTCTAGAGTACAGAGTACAGAGACTACTGTTGCTAAGAAAACTCATGAAATCTGCTTGAATCTAAGGAGGCTTTAATTTCACTTCATACATTAGTTGGCAGGCACAGAGATACATTTCTTGGGGTGAGGACAAAGAATTATAGTTTACTCATTGTATACAACAGGATGACAAGGAATAACAGATGGAAACTGATCAAGAAGAGATTTAACTTAGAAATAAGGAGAAATTTTCTGACAGTGAGAACAATCAACCAATGGAACAGCTTGCCTTCAGAAGTTGTGCGAGCTTCATTACTGGAAGCTTTCAAGAAGAGACTGGACTGGCATCTGTCAGAAATGATGAAGAGTCTCCTGCTTGGGTGGGGGGTTGGACTAGATGACCTGCAAGGTCCCTTCCAATTCTGTTATTCTAAGATCTAAGATGCATCTTGATCCGACTTCAGTTTTGCAAAATGAAACTGATTCAAATTATGGAAAGGTACATGGTTGAAAAACAGCAAATTTCATTAAAAAGTATCATGATGTGGACAGTCGTGATATAAGATAATAAGTCAATAGCCCTTGTCTTTTACATACTTTTATTAGAGTGGCAAGTATACATAGTTTTTTTTTAAAAGAATATTTATTTCAGAGTCAGACTAGGGTTAATACGAGGCTGCATAATCCTGGAAAAGAGATGAAAATTAAAATTCCTATGCAATCGAGGAATTGTATTAGACTGTCACTATAAAATATGTTATGACTAAAGTTGATTCATCCGTACTCTGTATTCTGAAAAGTTTTAATATCAAAGGGACACGGCTGACCTTGGCGTGTTCTTTGTGCCACTTGCTAAAGGTTTTGCATAGTATTTACAAAGTGGATGCATCTCTTCAAAAACTTTGCTGCAGAGATATACCGTATGCATGAGAGACAGAGGTCTACTTTGTAGATGCAGCTCCAGGAAATTAAACCATTTGAAATGTAATTTAATTTCACTAGGAAGAAATTTACCATCAGACCTTTGCAGAGTTTGTTATCCCAGATTAAAAAAAATACTGATGAAATGTTGGACTTCATGAAAGCTATTATATCACATGTTGAAGTCACTAAATATAAATTTGTTGGTATTTATTTAAGATGCAAAGCCTTTACATGTGGATGAAAGTCTTTAGCTTTAGTTTTACTGTGCCAGCTCCTGAAGTTGGGCAGTTTATAATAAACAATTTTAACATGGAGCTCAGTCACGAAGTTGAATCTAAAACTGGTCAAAGACTCCTAGCAACTATTATGACATTTACTCAAATGTTAACAGTAATTCCCAGCGGCCAGAGGCTACAAAAAGCTAGTTTGGTCTAGTGCAGTGGTGGCGAACCTATGGCACGGGTGCCAGAGGCGGCACTCAGAGCCCTCTCTGTGGGCACGCGCACCGTTGCCCCAGTCCTATGCTTCCAGTTGGGTTTTATAAAACCTTTTTGCTTTAGGCTTCCACCGTGTTGTGGGAAAAAAAAAAGGTTCAATCAATCAGTCAGTTTCAACTTCTTGCAGGAAAAAAAAAGATCTTGCAAAGTTAGAATTGATTGATTGAACTTTTTAGTCCCACCCAGTCTGCTGTTATCACCGCAGCCATGCCCACCCAATGGGCCACACCCACCCAATGAGCCACACCCACCCGGCACCCAACCATGCATAAGTGGATTTTGGGTTGCAGTTTGGGCACTCGGTCTCTAAAAGGTTCGCCATCACTGGTCTAGTGTTAAGGGATCAGATAAAAAAAGCAAGAAGGTGGTAATAAACAGAAATTAACAAGAATTTTTTAAAAAATCATTTTCTAACCAATGCATGCATTTATGATAACGAAAGCGTTCATTGTGAAACTGATTAAGGTCTGGTCAGTTTCTAATCAACTAATTAAGGTCACGGAGCTGACCTTGTTAAATTGTGATTAGCTCTTTTTAAGTGAGTGCTGTGCTAAAGAGAAAA
>NW_015386171.1:108029-121495 GCF_001527695.2 Protobothrops mucrosquamatus | reverse complement strand
CTCTCTCTCTCTCTCTCTCTCTCTCTCTCTCTCTCTCTCTCTCTCTCTCTCTCTCTCTCTCTCTCTCTCTCTCTCTTTCAGTTGCATGTTCACTTAAAAATCAAATCATCAAAATCAATTATGGTTACTAAATGAGGACTATCTATATTAGTGTGAGACAAGGTTAAGGATACTATGGCCAGCTTTTTCAAGCACAGAGCGATTCTTCCAAATTAACCATTTTTGGTGCTAGATACAAGATGGGCCTGCATGAAGCATTTGGAAAGAAAAAGTCTTATGAGGAAAAAGTTAAGTGGCATGAGGACCAAAGGTTCTAAGGCAAAACACAGAAGTTTGGGATTATGCTGTGAAGAATGTAGCAAGAAAACAAAATAAATAATATGAATAGACTTCATTAGCTGGGTCTCAACTGGAAAAACTTAAACATCTCTCCTTATGCAAAAAGCTGTGAGAAAGGAAGCACAGACTGCCAAGGAAATACAAGAATACCTTGTGAAATTAAACAGTGTGGGGTTTTTTCCCCCTTCCCTCCTGAATCTTTGAGAAGGGAGGAAGTCAATGAAAATGATAGACTGATGTTCAAGAGACATAACTTGATTATTCTAGCAGCCGTGAAAAAAAAAAAGAAAATGTTGCAAATAATTCATCAGTATATGGTAGGGTAAAAAAAAAAAGTGTAAAAGAAAAGCCCATGACAATATATGCTGCATCTTTTGGCATGATAAGTCACTTTGGATAGCAGATAATTTATCCAGCTGTGTGATACATCTCATTAAAGAAGCAACCAGCACAAGTAACTCCTGATTTGCAGTGTGCAGCTTCATCTATCAAAGTATAAACCCATTCTCTATAGAGAGTGATTCTGTGAGCATGCCTGGAACTTGGGAGTTTTATTTTGAAATACATTGTTAAATGGGCTAGCATTTTGTATTGCAAGATGCATTGTTAACTGCACAACAGAACTGGTATCCTATTCCAGCAATGTAGCAAAGGAGGGTACTTTTCATCTGCGTTTATTGGGTAAAGAGGACAACATTTTACAATTGGGTGCTGTTATATTTAATGTGTTTTTAGAGCAAGATCAGCTGTTGGTTGTATTCAACACTTTTGACAAGAAAAATCAGGATGTTGCTGTGATCCTTCTTTTCAGATCTTCTATTAATGTAATAGGCTAGAAAGCATGTTTCGATATCAAAATGTTTTGGAAAAGAGGGGGAAAAAACAACAAAACATCTATACTTAATTGTTTTTGACTACTCAGAGTCCTGGACCAGCTTGACTAGCTGTTGGTCGGCAGTAGAAGTGAAGGTCTTTCTAATGAAACACTGAAATTATTTGTCTCTGGCACAATAACCAATGCCTTTTATCTATTTTGGCTGCTTCTGAACATGGGCTTATCATTTTACTGGAAAACCGTAGGTTTAATGCCGTTCTGAAAGATCAATGGCTGAGAGAAGGAAAGTCGTCCCATGAAGCTGCAGAGAAAGAGAAAGAGCTAGTTCATACAAGATCTTCCTTCTGCCATACCTATGAACTCATAATAATAATAATAATAATAATAATAATAATAATAATAATAATAATAATAATAATAATAATAATAATAATAATAATAATAAAGGTGCAAGGGACCTTGGAGGTCATTGAGTCCAGCCCCCTGCTCAGGCAGGAAACCCTACACCATTTTGGACAGATGGCTGTCCAGTCTCTTCTTAAAAACTTCCAGTGTTGGAGCATTCACCACTTCTGGAGGAAGGTTGTTCCACTGGTTAATTGTTCTAACTGTCAGGAAGTTTCTCCTTAGTTCTAGGTTGCTTCTCTCCTTGGTTAGTTTCCATCCATTGCTTCTTGTCCTGCCCTCAGGTGCTTTGGAAAATAGCTTGACTCCCTCTTCTTTGTGGCAGCCCCTGAGATATTGGAACACTGCTATCATGTCCCCCCTCGTCCTTCTCTTCGTTAAACTAGACATACCCAAATCCAGCAACCGTTCCTTATATGTTTTAGCCTCCAGTCCCCTAATCATCTTGGTTGCTCTTCTCTGTACTCTTTCTAGAGTCTCAGCATCTTTTTTACATTGTGGTGACCAAAACTGGATGCAGTATTCCAAGTGTGGCCTTACCAAGGCATTGTAAAGTGGTATTAATACTTCACATGATCTTGATTCTATCCCTTTGTTAATGCAGCCCAGCACTGAGTTGGCTTTTTTGGCAGCTGCAGCACACTGCTGGCTCATATTTAAGTGATTGTCCACTAGAACTCCGAGATCCCTCTCACAGTTACTACTATTGAGCAAGGTACCCCCTATACTATACCTGTACATTTGGTTTTTCTTGCCTAAATGTAGAACCTTACTTTTTTCACCATTGAATTTCAGAATATTTGTAGCTAAGGGTTGAAATGAGAGGTCTTTGGTGCTTTCTGAGCTTGATTGTTTTCTCACAGACAATTCATTACCCAGATTTAGTAACATCACCAGTGGAAGTTTGATTAGCACTGACGATGTTACCAAGTTTGGGTAATGAAATATCTGCGAGGAAACGACCAAGCTCAGAGAGTAC
This sequence comes from Protobothrops mucrosquamatus, assembly GCF_001527695.2. Classification (NCBI taxonomy): domain Eukaryota; kingdom Metazoa; phylum Chordata; class Lepidosauria; order Squamata; family Viperidae; genus Protobothrops; species Protobothrops mucrosquamatus. The sequence continues at coordinate 118,937 of NW_015386171.1, read as the reverse complement.
CAAAGACCCCTCACTTATCCATGTTTCTGAGTTAGGAATCATCTTGGAGTCTCATTTCCTCCTTCACCTGCCACCTCTCTCAGCCTGGACAGCTGGTCCCAAGTTCGGAGAGGGGTGGGATGATACTGCAAGATGGCTAAATTCAGTTTTTCTGCCAGTTGATAAGGTTGAGTAAAGCAGGAAAGGCAGGCACTTTTCCCATTCTGGGAAATGAAAATACCACCTTCTGGGCTACAATATAGAACAAAGCAATAGAGATTGGCATGGAGACACCAACATCTCTGCAGGTTTACTTTTCTGCTGACTGACAAGCAGGAGGAAAGGGCTAATTATACTGTGACAAAGAGTCTTCTGACCCTTCCAGATGTGAGAGTAGAAACATTATAAAGTGTACTGTCATGACTGTGCATCATAGTTTTTCTCTGTGGAGAAGGAGGGAAGTTAGAAAGAAACTGCAATAAGAGTGGAAGAAAAGAGAACAGGAGGGGGAGGCACCATGTCCCATCTTAGAATGTCTTTCAACTCCAAATTCCATTTAAAAAGGGAGCTAACCTTTTAATATCATGCCTTCCCTTATATTTCACTTCTACTTTAATACCCTAGCTCAAGTTCTGTGAAAGAAAACAAAATCCCGAAATCCATCCATTTAGTGAGAATGGCAAAGGCATCGTTTCATACTGCATGGGAAAAGATAATGGTAAACCATTCCTGTATTTTACCAAGAAAACAGGACAAACCATCCAAAGAAAGATGGGACATAAAAATGGGTCGGATCTGGGAAGGGGATCTGGGAAGAAGGGGGAGGAGGGAGAAAGAAAGAAGTTCCCCTATATATCACTATGCAAGAGGTAACTGGGCAGTAGCTCAGAAAGTTCTCTATTCTAGGCTTTCTTCCCTCTTCTTTCCTGGTCGTGTGACCTAAAGTGGTGCATCAAAACAGAGCCACAACCCAAAAAGTGGACAGAAACACCACCCCCACCACAGATTAATGTGATGCAGAATAGTGTTGCTATTAAGGGACTGGAAAGAATTCTCAATGCTGTGAGGAATGTGCTTCTTTTTACCTGATTAAAGCATGCATAGCTATTGGAAGAATGATTTTCAAGCACACAAAGGACCGAGAACTGTAAAAGAATACTTTCTTTTGTATACTGTCATTCACTGCTTAATAGGGATTACTAGAGAGAAAACTAAAAGATTGAGCATTCACATCTCATGAGATTTAGACAACAATTTCCCCTGAGCTATGGATTGCATGATTGACCAATACAATAATGTCTCTCAAATTCTGCTGTTCATATACAGAGCATGTTTTTTTTATTGAAGGTTATAAAAGTGCTCACTATAAAATTTCTAAAACACTAACCTTTGATCAACTATAGGCAGTCCTTGACTTCACAATTGATCCCAAGATTTCTGTTGTTAAGCAAAACAGTTGTTAAGTGAATTTTCCCCCAGTTTACAATCTTTCTTGCCACAGTTGTTAAGTGAATCATTGCAGTTGTTAAGTTAGTAACATAGTTGTTAAGTGAATCTGACTTCCCAATTGACTTTTTGTTTGTCAGAAGGTGACAAAAGGTGATCACATGACCCCGGGACACTGCAACTATCATAAATATGAGTCAGTTGCCAAGCGTCTGAATTTTGTTCATGTGATCAATGGAGATGCTACAATGGTCATAAGTGTAAAAAATGGTCATACGTCACTTTTCAGTGCTGTTGTGACAGTCACTAAATGAACTGTTGTAAGTCGATGGCTACTTGTACTTTATCTATATAAATAAAAATGTAAATGTTCATTTGTTCAAAATCTTAAATCTCCGAAAGTTCTTCACCGATTGCTTTGAAATTTTGACAAAAGGTTGCATTCGAATACGTGCGTGTTTCTATATACCTACTATTATATAGATGTCACACCTGTAACAGGTAAAAACATTTAACCTGTCAGAGCCACAGCAATGCATGGCCGGGTACAGCTAGTTGAGATATAAAATCTATATAAAAGATAAAACAATGACTAAAGAAAAATAGAGACATAAGATAAATAATGAAAATCAAGCTATGACACAGGTAAAAATGGAGATAGTGTTATTATAAATGTGAATCACAGAGATTGCCCTGAGAAACCAATGAACCTCAGGACAATTTTGCAGCTGAGTAAATTTACAATTAAGAGACATTAGTATTCAGATCAGGGCCAGGGTCTTTTGTGCAATTCCTAGATTTCCCCAAATTTCTACTACTGAAATTCATCAGTAAATTATCAATTTTCAGTTGCATGTCTCCTTTTTTTTGTCCTTATTTGTTTTAAATAATAAAACAGCTGTGCTACATTATTTTTATTTTTTTTGGTAAATCTAAGGCACCAATCTTACAAATCCTTCCATAAAGTTCCCCAAATGTTAAACCGGAAGGTTGAAAATCCCATCTGTGCCATTCAGTAATATTATCACGTAACTCCTATACCTCCCACAATCCTTGCCCAAGTAAAAGGTCTCTTTCAATCCTTTATGCAACCACACACTATTGTCAAGGAAACACATTTCTCAGAAAGCAACTACCTCTGATTAATGGACAAAATAACATTGTTCTTTATTGATGGAAGAGATAGAAACAGTGGTATTCCTGCAACAGAGTTCTCATTCTGTTGTATGGATCTTATTCCTTAGAATATATTGTTTTCTCTAGGGGGAAAAAACCCAAGGGAGATTATCTGGATAGTGTTCAAGGAAAATGCATACAATGCAGTACACAATCTAGACATGAAACAACATATTTCAGTTCCTTTCAGAATTCAGAACCTACCAGAGGAATTCTGCTAGTTGTAATGTCTACAAGATATTGTGAATATACTACAAGATATACAAGATACTTAAGAGGCAGTGAAATTCATCTTGGTGGATGAAGTTGTGGTGCTAAATTTCATAGATTGAATAAAAGTAGCACTTTAGTTACAGACACTTAGTGTGGGTTAACTCCATGCCCTATTTTAAAGTAACATTAAAAAGGGGGCTTTTTTAAAAAAAATACTTGATGTTTTATAAAAGTTGCAATATTTATTCAAAATATATACTCCAATGCAGTATCAAAAGAAAATTGACACTATTACTCAAAGTAAGTTGTGAGAGTATTATCCTACCCTATTCGCATTAGGACAACTTTAGAAGAGATTGAATAACCCTGGCCTGTTGGAGATTTCTATTACTACTATTATTACTATTACTATTACTATCCAATTAAATTTCATTTAAGCAATTAAACGCGAGCGTATTGTAACATTCCCTGTTAATCAGATGCAGGATGTTGGCTATTGAATTTCTCTTTTCTGAGTCAGAGAATAAAATACATGAAACAAATAAGACTTCCAATTCCTTATTTTGTGCTTATGTTGTACAGCTTTACTTCCTTATATGGCTTGCTTTTTGTTACAGATCAAGCTTTATGGGGAAAGTGCAATTGAAGCTTCTATTATGTTTAAAAAAAAATCAAGACTTTCAGTTATGAAACATAGAACATATAATTAACTTTATTGAGCAGAACAAAGGATTTTATAAAAACTCACTCAAACTGAATTAATATAAGGATACTTAGCATAATGTGTATAGTTTAAATTACTGCCTACTAATCATCAGGCAGTTGAGTGGTAAAGTTGTTAGACTTTCAATTTGCAAACAGTACCAAAGAAAAACCCTGCTTTACTTTTTGATGATTTAATAACAGATAGCACTGACTGGCCTCTCTGGAAGCATTTCTGATTGAATGATATGTTTCTTTCTTCTGTAGAATCAGAGAATCATGGAGTGCCAGTCCAGTTTTCCCAAATAATACTTCAGATGTATGCTCAATATAAAGCCCTTTAGGATTAGATTACACAACAGTTCAGAGAAACAGAGCAATCTTAAAACATCAATAGATCTTCTCTAAGAAAGGCATTCCCTGTATGCAAATGGCTCTTATTTCGTGCTAAGCAGAAATAGTTTACTCTATTCACAAACTGCACTGGGTACACCAGAAATGAACTATCCCAATTCTGGGGAGGCTCCAAAAAGAAAAGGGGCTTTGTTCTTGGTGAGAAAAATTCCTCTGCAGGATTTTTATCCCCTTCAGAGGTTTACTGGAAGGCTACCTAGACACTAAATGTTTCTGGAAGGCAATTGCTGAAGTCCATGTGCTCCACTTTCTTTTCTTTTCTTTTTCAAATTCTGATTCTGGCCAATAAACCCATATCCATTTCTCTTAATGAAGTCATTCTGTCCATGGCAGAGGAAAGGTTAACAGGTGGGATCAGCAAGCACCAATAGAACTGTATAGTGAAGAAAAAGTAGGCATACATTATTCTAAAACCTGATGGTTCTATTCACCAAGAAGCATTCTAACTGCCTTTATAACTGAAAACAAAATTCGGAACTGGGCTTGCACAAGTGGCGGATGCCTGTGCTCACATGTGAAGGTCCACTCGCACAAATGGAGCTTCGCATGCGAGCACAATCACCCATCACCAGCTTGAGTGGAGCTTTGCGCGCAAGCACAGGCACCCACCACTTGCACAGCCTGGTTCCAAATGGACCATGGCCCGATAGTGGGCCGCAACCTGGGGGTTGGAGACCCTTTGATCTGGGAACTTTCTTCCAGTTATACATTGCTTGGAAGGTAATTTTTTAAAAATAAAACCACTGCTTCCAATATCACAATCCGATTTGCCAACCACAAAGCAACAATTCTGTCCTAGTTGCAGTTCAGTTATTCAGGGCCAAGGTGCTATGTCAGGCATGTCAAACTCGCGACGTCACATGACGTTGCACGATGTATCACGATTTTTTCCCCATTGCCTGCAAAGGGGTGGTCGCGGTTTCAGCACGATGCATCCGGCCCGTGGGCCAGCAGTTTGACATGCCTGTGCTATGTCTTGTACTTCACAGATATCAGCTGTGCACCATGAGAGGAAAGTACATGGAACAACACAATTTAAATTATATTGAATTATGCTGTATGTTCCTTGCTTTGTCTCTAGTGTTCTTCATTTTAAACTCTGTTTTGGCTTATGTAGAAGTGTACATGTATTTCTGTTAATTAGAGTGTTATTTGACATAGTTTGGGGCCCAGTTACTCCTAGCTGTAAGTTTACTTTCTCTTAGAAATGTAGTTCAGCCTCACATCTGAAATACTGTGGTATTTGACTCCAATCTTCTTATGATGTCAGGGCCCAAGGAGACCATCCTAGAACTTAAACAATGAATCTGTTTACTTGAATCTACAGAGATCAAGGATCAAAGCCCTTCATTACTGCAATTCCTACTTCTATGGTCGAACTTTACTCTATTATTTTGTAATATTGGTACCAACACACCCCAAAGAGCATTTTCATTACCCAGATTCAAGATTTTACCTTTATTGGTCCTGAGAAGGAAGATTGAATAATTTACCTCAACAAGATTGACAAGGTGGTTGAAACAGTTTTGCATGTACTTCTAGAGCAGGGGTAGGCAACCTTGGCTCTTTTATGACTCGTGGACTTCAACTCCCAGAATTCCTGAGCCAGGATGGCTGGCTCAGGAATTCTGGGAGTTGAAGTCCACGAGTCATAAAAGAGCCAAGGTTGCCTACCCCTGTTCTAGAGGATCCTCTCTGTTAATCGTGGAATTCTGAATTGTTAATGCTCCTATTAACTGCCAGTTTGAGCTGGTCTGCTGAGGAGAGTGCTCTATTTTTGTTAGCAGACAGGTGCATAGGACTATCCAGGAGGGTTTCCAACTTTTGTTTGATTATGATTGCTGTGAGAAGGCTTTGGGTTTAACATTGGCAATGCCTCCTGGCTGATTTACTTCTATCCAGATGGTATGTAATTCTACCAAATTTCTTGGAGTTTTTTTTTCTTGTGCTTTTATCTGACTGTATTTTGATGTATGTGATGCTTTGTTCAGAAATAAACTAACACCTGCTTAGTTATACACTCATGTATAACTAACAAAACCTACATTAAAATTTGGGGGAAAAGATGTTGATATGGAAAAATTGGATGAAAGCAGGGATATTGACTTTGGATCAATTGATAGATGATGAGGATGAATTTTTAACATATGCTGTGCTAGGAGACAAAAGCCATTTATCAGATGTAACTCAGTGGCAATATTTACAGCTATAACATATGGACCAGCAGGATTTTTACCTTTTGAGACATCCAAGATACTGGGAAAACTGGTTAAATCTTACTCTAAAATTCACAATAATCTACATTATTTCTATAATCTCATATAATTCTGATCATCAAATCCCAAAATCAAAATTACATTTCTTTTAGTTTTTTGCAAAAAGTCCAAAAGTGATCATTGTTATTAACACAATATCCATCGGTTTCTATATATCTATATATCAGTTTCCACATATATTTACTCAAATTCACTCTTCAGATTTCTGAAACAGCACTCCAGACTTCTCTTCTTTCTTTATCATCTCTTGGAGTACTTTAGAAAACTGGAGAGTCCTCAGGTTTGAGTAACAGAGAGAGGTCACAAAGGAACAATCTGAACCCAAGTTTTCAAAACCTACCCCTTCCAGACTCACTCAAACTGCTGAATAGTTTCTAAGGAAAAACTCCTGAAAGTCATCAGGGTCTATTAGTTTCTTGGTGCAGGATGATCTAATAGATCTGTGCTCCTTACAGATGAGTGATGAAGTAACACTAGCAAGCCAAAAAGCAATGAGAAAATGTACTGATAAAGGATTGATGACACAGTAATATCTTTCATAATATTGCAACTGTCTCAAAACAAAAATCAGATTTAATGAGTGGCCAACATAATGAATCATGACCTCAGTGACCTAGTTATCTTGATGGCCATGAACCTAGCCACAAACTCCTAAATCACTCCCAATCTAACACCACAACAGAGCAAATTAAAACTGCCAAGAAATAAAATAGTAATAGCAATAGCACTTAGACTTATAAAGCACCCCACAGTGCTTTACAGCACTCTCTGAGCAGTTTACAATGTCAGCATATTGCCTCCAACAATCTGGATCCTCATTTTTCTGACCTCAGAAAGATGGAAGGCTGAGTCAACCTTGAGCCCTGTCAGGATCGAACTCCTGGCAGTGGGCAGAGTCAGTCTACAATACTGCATTCTAACCACTGCACCACCATGCCTCCTAAAAGTCTTGAAGACACTATTGTTAATCCAGTGATGGAATTGAACAGCTCCTGCATGGAAGTTCACTATGCAACAGAGCAGTTGGTATAGCAGCCAATTGATCCATAGACCCCCAACCCAATTGATCCATAGACCCCAACTTCAATCACAAGCTGTTATGGGTATGTGTGGTGCAGTGCCTCTAAAAGCCATTAAGTCTTTCTGGATAATAGCAGCTACTCCGACCTTCACCACACCTTGGCTTTGTAGCTTTTGTTAGACTCAAAATTCATGTGTTATTTGTCTTATCTTGCTGCCCTGGGTGATATAGCAGCCTAGTGAAGCCATGTGAAGTCAGGGGCTAAGTTTTGTTGTTGAGTCCTGGTCAGGGGAATCTAACAAATGGGGGGGGACGTGAAAGGACAGATTCATTACTCAGGACTCTGGGACCTTTGTTAAGTGGTTCTCCCTAAACCAGGGGTGGGAAACCTTGGCTCTTTTATGACTAATGGACTTCAATTCCCAGAATTCCTGAGCCAGCCATGCTGGCTGCTCTAAACCAATGTTGTGGAATCTCACTCACACACACATCATATATGGGATACTTTTCTTATATCTGAGCAAAGACTAGGCTCAAATTACTTTATAATGATATTTGTAAACTATCGATGAACTTTCTTTGGCTTTGCAGCAGTTTAGGAAGAGAAGCTGTGATTGCTACAATAATCACGCCTCTCCATTTAGAGGATAGAAACAGCCTCCCTCCTCCACACAGACATACTTATTTTTAAATGAGTTGCCCTTTTAAATGCTCCCTTCCCACTGATGTAACTGAGGAGTTCTGTCATTAACACCATTAGTGTTTCATGGTATTTGACTCTTTTCAGCCATGGGCATCAATAGTACTGCTCAGCCTGTCTCCAAGTGGTTCTGCATCAGTGCATCTGGATGGAACATGACAGATACAGTAATGTTCTCCATGTAAATTACTCCTTATATAAATGCAACAAGAAAAATAACATGGAACATTCATTGCTCCATGCCTGTAACAACAAAACTGCATCTTGACTCATGACTGCTGTTAAAAATGCCAATGCACATCACGACAGAAAGCTGACTCAGGAACTGAAAAGTAATGCAATATTAAAACAATGCAATGTTGCAAGCATCTTATGGGACTACGAGGGGGTTGTATATGTTATTTTAAAGACACCCAGTTAAACAGAGTGCTTTGTAATGTTCATTTTCATGTATATTTAACTCCCTTGCCGGTCCAAACAGGGATCCAGAGTGACCATAAAGGACAACTTTAAGGTGGAGACTCCTGTCCCTATCCCCAATTTTGGAAATTCATTCTTTAAATGCCTGAAGGGAGAATTTTGAAGTCTCTCCCTTCTATTGATAACAGCTTAACATGTCCCAAGACAGTGCACTACATAACCATGAAGCACTTACTGACTGAAAAATGAAACTTTGTTGAATGAATTGTTGCCAATTCATAAAGAAGTATTGGTCAGGAAAAAGTACACTTCATTGGAAAGTTGCTCCTCACAAACTAAATTTCAACATCCCTACTTCAATAACGGAGCAAAGGCTAGAAGTTGTCCGATTTGTGTAAATTGATATGTGAATTTGAATTTATTTATTTATTCGGTCAATGACCAGCACCAGATATGTGAAATTGGTTTGGTCCTAAAGCTTGGATAGATGCCTAAGAATATCAGTGCTTCTCATAACTGGACCTCTCACTCTTGAAGGGGAAGTTGTGATGCCAAAAATAAAACTCTAAAAATAACGCACTTCCCATCCATCTGACAACCTCTGAGGAAAACAGTTTATGGCTTATCAGATTTCAATTAATTCAAGCTGTATATGAATATCTGTGACAAATTAGCACTTGACAGGACAACCTGAATTTCTTATTGTATATCCTCTTTGTATCATGCTTTGCATTTTTTAAAGGCAAAATCTTATAGCTACACCAGGTGAACTTCTAGAACTGTATTTATTGATATTTCCATGAACAAACCACTATGACTGGTTTTCTTTTTTCTTTAACTGGAAAGTATGGTTTTAACCACTAATCACCATTAATGTAAGATGTACTTTGCTGTTCCTGACTACAATAACACACATATACCAAAAAGAAAAAGAAAAAAAATCAGAGGAAGTCAATAGTAGATCAATTTAAGAAAAGCACTCAGGAGGGTGTAAAAGGCACCCAACAGGGTTTATTGTATAGTACTTTAAATACTGTGGTTGACTGGGAACATTTAAAGCTATTTGCCTTTGACCTATGAAGACTTTTAAGTGGAGAAAGAGAAGTTTGCAACAGGTATAGTCTCTTACATTAATTTTCTGATGCACTGTATCTTTCCAGAGAACATCAGGATAAATGCTTCAAGTTAATGGAGGGCATGCTGTGGCATTGTATATCATGTGTATCACCCTGGAGGGAAGCAGATGCCTGGATGACACTTGCTAAAAATGATGTACCTAGGCAAATAATATGTTTGGGCATACCAGCCCTGAACTGATATGAATGGTTAATTTGGAGGTGATGTGATTCCATCTAAATTTCCTATTTTGGGATCCAGACCTAGCACTATATAGTTGAGAGCACTTCAAAATCACATGTAAATCTGGATCAGAATCAAGATCTTTTTTTCTATGTATTCAAATTCAGATTTATGGCCATAAACCAAAATGTAATATAAACATTAACAGCAGTCTGTGAATTAAAATATTAGAAAAAGCATAATTAATTAACTTCTAGCATGCCAGTTTGATCTAGTAGTTAAGGTACCAGGCTAGAAACCAGGAGACTGTGAGTTCTAGTGCCACGTTGGCACGAAAGCCAGCTGGGTATCCTTAGGCCAGTCATTTTCTCTTAGCCCAACCTACCTCACAGAGTTGTTGTAGGGAAGATAGGAGGAGAAAGGACTATTAGTTCACCGCCTTGGATTATTTATGAAAATAATAAAAGCTGGACAGAAATAAATAAAATAATGATAAAATCACCATCAATCAATTACAAAAGGCAGCTTTACTTGAAACATCTTACATCCTGCAACAATACCTTTACCACAATCAAACAACAACATCTGCTTATCCCAGATTCTTGGGAAGGAGTCAATAGGTGGATGATAATAATAATAATAATAATAATAATAATAATAATAATAATAATAATAATAGTAGTAGTAATAATAATAATAATAATACAGTTGGAAGGGACCTTGGAGGTCATTGAGTCCAACCCCCTGCTCAGGCAGGAAACCCTACATGATTTCAGACAAATGGCTGTCCAGTCTCTTCTTAAAAACTTCCAGTGCCATAAGCAGACCCTTATTAGAACTTTTGTAGCATTTTTAATCATTATGAAACTAGGATGAAGTTGTCCTGACCTACAAACTAGACTGTCAATTCTTGGTGTCTATAAACTCTTCCTCACACAGAAGTATCTCCTAATGACCTATCTTTTAGGTCTCTCTCCAATGACTTGTGAGTGAAAGGTACATATAACTTCATACCTGCTGCAACACATATCAGAAGAGAGAAATAAAGTCATGCATAGCCTAACTTCCTATGTAGCTCTATCAAGTTTTCACTGCATCAGCATCCAAGGAAGCATCGCCATAAGGCTGAAAATAATTATAGGGACATTGTCTTCCAAACATCCTTTGGAGTTACTGGATTTATGAGAAAAACAAGCCTTTCATGCTCATCAAACTGAAGGTTTGGTTGTCCAATAAAAGCATTTCTCTTTCTTCTTGGTTGC